>NW_028324430.1:0-27000 GCF_052110815.1 Crocodylus siamensis | reverse complement strand
CCATTCCCTTACCTGGGGTTGACGTGGTGGCTCCAAGGCCGCATTCGCTTGCCTGGGTTTGACCTGGTGGCTGCAAGGCCCCATTCGCTTGCCTGGGGTTGACCTGGTGGCTGCAAGGCCCCATGTGCTTATCTGGCGTTGAACTGGTTGCTGCAAGGCCCCTTTCGCTTCCCTGGGGTTGACCTGGTAGCTGCAATGCCCCATTCCCTTGCCTGGGATTGACGTGGGGGCTGCAAGGTTGCATTCGCTTGCCTGGGGTTGACCTGGTGGCTGAAAGGCCCCATTCACTTGTCTGGGGTTGACCTGGTCGCTGGAAGGCCCCATGTGGTTATCTGGGGTTGAACTGGTTGCTGCAAGGCCCCTTCCGCTTCCCTGGGGTTGACCTGGTAGCTGCAAGGCCCCATTCCCTTGCCTGGGGTTGACCTGGTGGCTGCAAGGCCGCATTCGCTTGCCTGGGGTTGACCTGGTGGCTGCAAGGCCCCATGTGCTTATCTGGGGTTGAACTGGTTGCTTCAAGGCCCCATTTGCTTCCCTGGGGTTGACCTGGTGGCTGCAGGGCCCCATTCGGTTGCCTGGGGTTGACCTGGTGGCTGCAAGGCCCCATGTGCTTATCTGGGGTTGAACTGGGTGCTGCAAGGCCCCTTTCGCTTCCCTGGGGTTGACCTGGTAGCTGCAAGGCCCCATTCCCTTGCCTGGGGTTGACCTGGTGGCTGCAAGGCCGCATTCGCTTGCCTGGGGTTGACCTGGTGGCTGCAAGGCCCCATTCACTTGCCTGGGGTTGATCTGGTCGCCGCAAGGCCCCATGTGCTTACCTGGGGTTGAACTGGTTGCTGCAAGGCCCCATTTGCTTCCCTGGGGTTGAACTGGTTGCTGCAAGGCCCCATTTGCTTTCCTGGGGTTGACCTGGTGGCTGCAAGGCCCCTTTCGCTTCCCTGGGGTTGACCTGATGGATGCAAGGCCCTATTCCCTTGCCTGGGGTTGACCTGGTGGCTCCAAGGCCGCATTCGCTTGCCTCGGGTTGACTTGGTGGCTGCAAGGCCCCATTCGCTTGCCTGGGGTTGACCTGGTGGCTGCAAGGCCCCATGTGCATATCTGGGGTTGAACTGGTTGCTGCAAGGCCCCATTCGCTTCCCTGGGTTTGACCTGGTGGCTGCAAGGCCCCGTTCAATTGCCTGGGCTTGACCTGGTGCCCGGACTTGCTGCCGGCCGGGGCTTCATTCCCAAACAACCACTGGGATTGCGGATGCAGGACCTGCACAACCGCCAGGGGCTTCAGACTCCATCAAGTGCCCCTCACACCCAGGCTTAAGCCTCCAAGGAGTGCCCCCCCACACCTCGGCCAGAACCCATTCCCTTGCCTGGGGTTGACCTGGTGGCTCCAAGGCCGCATTCGCTTGCCTGGGGTTGACCTGGTGGCTGCAAGGCCCCATTCGCTTGCCTGGGGTTGACCTGGTGGCTGCAAGGCCCCATGTGCTTATCTGGGGTTGACCTGGTGGCTGCAAGGCCCCATGTGCTTACCTGGGGTTGAACTGGTTGCTGCAAGACCCCATTTGCTTCCCTGGGGTTGACCTGCTGGCTGCAAGGCCCCATTTGCTTACCTGGGGTTGACCTGGTGGCTGCAGGGCCCCATTAGCTTCCCTGGGCTTCACCTGGTGGCTGCAAGGCCCCATGTGCTTACCTGGGGTTGAACTCGTTGCTGCAAGGCCCCATTTGCTTCCCTGGGGTTGACCTGGTGGCTGCAAGGCCCCTTTCGCTTCCCTGGGGTTGACCTGGTAGCTGCAAGGCCCCATTCCCTTGCCTGGGGTTGACCTGGTGGCTCCAAGGCCGCATTCGCTTCCCTGGGGTTGACCTGGTGGCTGCAAGGCCCCGTTCACTTGCCTGGGGTTGACCTGGTGCCCGGACTTGCTGCCGGCCGGGGCTTCATTCCCAAACAACCACTGGGATTGCGGATGCACGACCTGCACAACCGCCAGGGGCTTCAGACTCCATCAAGTGCCCCCCACACCCAGGCTTAAGCCTCCAAGGAGTGCCCCGCCACACCTCGGCCAGAACGCATTCACTTGCCTGGGGTTGACCTTGTGGATGCAGGCCCCTAGGCTTGCACGGGGTTGACCTGTTCGCTGCAAGGCCCCATTTGCTTCCCTGGGCTTGACCTGGTGGCTGCAAGGCCCCATTACCTTCCCTGGGCTTGACCTGGGGGCTTCAAGGCCCCATGTCCTTACCTGGGTTTGAACTGCTTGCTGCAAGGCCCCATTTGCTTCCCTGGGGTTGACCTGGTGGCTGCAAGGCCCCTTTTGCTTCCCTGGGGTTCACCTGGTAGCTGCAAGGCCCCATTCCCTTGCCTGGGGTTGACGTGGTGGCTCCAAGGCCCCATGTGCTTACCTGGGGTTGACCTGGTGGCTGCAGGGCCCCATTCGGTTGCCTGGGGTTGACCTGGTGGCTGCAAGGCCCCATGTGCTTATCTGGGGTTGAACTGGTTGCTGCAAGGCCCCATTTGCTTCCCTGGGGTTGACCTGGTGGCTTCAAGGACCCGTTCACTTGCCTGGGGTTGACCTGGTGTCCGGACTTGCTGCCGGCCAGGGCTACATTCCCAAACAACCACTGGGATTGCGGATGCAGGACCTGCACAACCGCCAGGGTCTTCAGACTCCATCAAGTGCCACCCACACCCAGACTTAAGCCTCCAAGGAGTGCCCCCCCCCACCTCGGCCAGAACCCATTCACTTGCCTGGGGTTGACCTGGTGGATGCAAGGCCCCATTTGCTTCCCTGGGGTTGACCTGGTGGCTGCAAGGACCCGTTCACTTGCCTGGGGTTGACCTGGTGCCCGGACTTGCTGCCGGCCGGGGTTTCATTCCCAAACAACCACTGGGATTGCGGATGCAGGACCTGCACAACCGCCAGGGGCTTCAGACTCCATCAAGTGCCCCTCACACCCAGGCTTAAGCCTCCAAGGAGTGCCCCCCCACACCTCGGCCAGAACCCATTCACTTGCCTGGGGTTGACCTGGTGGATGCAGGCCCCTAGGCTTGCACGGGGTTGACCTGTTGGCTGCAAGACCCCATTTGCTTCCCTGGGGTTGACTTGGTGGCTGCAAGGCCCCATGTGTTTACCTGGGGTTGAACTGGTTGCTGCAAGGCCCCTTTCGCTTCCCTGGGGTTGACCTGGTAGCTGCAAGGCCCCATTCCCTTGCCTGGGGTTGACCGTGGTGGCTCCAAGGCCGCATTCGCTTGCCTGGGGTTGACCTGGTGGCTGCAAGGCCCCATTCGCTTGCCTGGGGTTGACCTGGTGGCTGCAAGGCCCCATTCGCTTATCTGGGGTTGAAGTGGTTGCTGCAAGGCCCCATTCACTTCCCTGGGTTTGACCTGGTGGCTGCAAGGCCCCGTTCACTTGCCTGGGATTGACCTGGTGCCCAGACTTGCTGCGGGCCGGGGCTTCATTCCCAAACAACCACTGGGATTGCGGATGCAGGACCTGCACAACCGCCAGGGGCTTAAGACTCCATCAAGTGCCCCCCACACCCAGGCTTAAGCCTCCAATGAGTGCCCCGCCAGACCTCGGCCAGAACCCATTCACTTGCCTGGGGTTGACCTGGTGGCTGCCAGGCCCCGTTCACTTGCCTGGGGTTGACCTGGTGCCCAGACTTGCTGCCGGCCGGGGCTTCATTCCCAAACAACCACTGGGATTGCGGATGCAGGACCTGCACAACCGCAAGGGGCTTAAGACTCCATCAAGTGCCCCCCACACCCAGGCTTAAGCCTCCAATGAGTGCCCCGCCAGACCTCGGCCAGAACCCATTCACTTGCCTGGGGTTGACCTGGTGGATGCAGGCCCCATAGGCTTGCACGGGGTTGACCTGTTGTCTGCAAGGCCCCATTAGCTTCCCTAGGCTTGACCTGGTGGCTGCAAGGCCCCATGTGCTTACCTGGGGTTGAACTGGTTGCTGCAAGGCCCCATTTGCTTCCCTGGGGTATACCTGGTGGCTGCAAGGCCCCATGTGCTTACCTGGGGTTGAACGTTGCTGCAAGGCCCCATTTGCTTCTCTGGGGTTGACCTGGTGGCTGCAAGGCCCCATTCCCTTGCCTGGGGTTGACCTGGTGGCTCCAAGGCCGCATTCGCTTGCCTGGGGTTGACCTTGTGGCTGCAAGGCCCCATTCGCTTGCCTGGGGTTGACCTGGTGGCTGCAAGGCCCCATGTGCTTATCTGGGGTTGAACTGGTTGCTGCAAGGCCCCTTTCGCTTCCATGGGGTTGACCTGGTAGCTGCAAGGCCCCATTCCCTTGCCTGGGGTTGACCTGGTGGCTGCAAGGCCGCATTCGCTTGCCTCGGGTTGACCTGGTGGCTGCAAGGCCCCATTCACTTGCCTGGGGTTGACCTGGTGGCTGCAAGGCCCCATGTGCTTATCTGGGGTTGACCTGGTGGCTGCAAGGCCCCATGTGCTTCCCTGGGGTTGAACTGGTTGCTGCAAGGCCACATTTGCTTTCCTGGGGTTGACCTGGTGGCTGCAAGGCCCCATTTGCTTCCCTGGCGTTGACCTGGTGGCTGCAGGGCCCCATGTGCTTACCTGGGGTTGAACTGGTTGCTGCAAGGCCCCATTTGCTTACCTGGGGTTGAACTGGTTGCTGCAAGGCCTCTTTAGCTTCCGTGGGGTTGACCTGGTAGCTGCAAGGCCCCATTCCCTTGCCTGGGGTTTCTCCTGGTGGCTGCAAGGCCGCATTCGCTTGCCTGGGGTTGACCTGGTGGCTGCAAGGCCCCATTCACTTGCCTGGGGTTGACCTGGTGGCTGCAAGGCCCCATGTGCTTATCTGGGGTTCACCTGGTGGCTGCAAGGCCCCATGTGCTTACCTGGGGTTGAACTGGTTGCTGCAAGGCCCCATTTGCTTCCCTGGGGTTGACCT
This sequence comes from Crocodylus siamensis, assembly GCF_052110815.1. Taxonomy (NCBI): domain Eukaryota; kingdom Metazoa; phylum Chordata; order Crocodylia; family Crocodylidae; genus Crocodylus; species Crocodylus siamensis. The sequence goes on along the minus strand of NW_028324430.1, from coordinate 22,104 downwards.
GGTGGCTGCAAGGCCCCTTTCGCTTCCCTGGGGTTGAACCTGGTAGCTGCAAGGCCCCATTCCCTTGCCTGGGGTTGACCTGGTGGCTCCAAGGCAGCATTCGCTTGCCTGGGTTTGACCTGGTGGCTGCAAGGCCCCGTTCACTTGCCTGGTGTTTACCTGGTGGATGCAGGCCCCATAGGCTTGCACGGGGTTGACCTGTTGTCTGCAATGCCCCATTAGCTTCCCTGAGCTTGACCTGGTGGCTGCAAGGCCCCATGTGCTTACCTGGGGTTGAACTGGTTGCTGCAAGGCCCCATTTTTCTTCCCTGGGGTTGACCTGGTGGCTGCAAGGCCCCATGTGCTTACCTGGGGTTGAACTGGTTGCTGCAAGGCCCCATTCGCTTCCGTGGGTTTGACCTGGTGGCTGCAAGGCCCCGTTCACTTGCCTGGGGTGGACCTGGTCCCGGACTTGCTGCCGGCCGGGGCTTCATTCCCAAACAACCACTGGGATTGCGGATGCAGGACCTGCACAACCGCAAGGGGCTTAAGACTCCATCAAGTGCCCCCCACACCAAGGCTTAAGCCTCCAAGGAGTGCCCTGCCACACCTCGGCCAGAACCCATTCACTTGCCTGGGGTTGACCTGGTGGATGCAGGCCCCATAGGCTTGCCCGGGGTTGACCTGTTGTCTGCAAGGCCCCATTAGCTTCCCTGGGGTTGACCTGGTGGCTGCAAGGCCCCATGTGCTTACCTGGGGTTGAACTGGTTGCTGCAAGGCCCAATTTGCTTCCCTGGGGTTGACCTGGTGGCTGCAAGGCCCCATCTGCTTACCCGGGGTTGAACTGGTTGCTGCAAGGCCCCATTTGCTTCCCTGGGGTTGACCTGGTGGCTGCAAGGCCCCTTTCGCTTCCCTGGGGTTGACCTGGTGGATGCAAGGCCCCATTCACTTGCCTGGGGTAGACCTGGTGGCTCCAAGGCCGCATTCGCTTGCCTGGGGTTGACCTGGTGGCTGCAAGGCCCCATTCGCTTGCCTGGGGTTGACGTGGTGGCTGCAAGGCCCCATGTGCTTATCTGGGGTTGAACTGGTTGCTGGAAGCCCCTTTCGCTTCCCTGGGGTTGACCTGGTAGCTGCAAGGCCCCATTCCCTTGCCTGGGGTTGACCTGGTGGCTGCAAGGCCGCATTCGCTTGCCTGGGGTTGACCTGGTGGCTGCAAGGCCCCATTCACTTGCCTGGGGTTGACCTGGTGGCTGCAAGGCCCCGTGTGCTTATCTGGGGTTGACCTGGTGGCTGCAAGGCCCCATGTGCTTACCTGGGGTTGAACTGGTTGCTGCAAGGCCCCATTTGCTTCCCTAGGGTTGACCTGGTGGCTGCAAGGCCCCATTTGCTTCCCTGGGGTTGACCTGTTGGCTGCAGGGCCCCATTAGCTTCCCTGGGCTTCACCTGGTGGCTGCAAGGCCCCATGTGCTTACCTGGGGTTGAACTGTTTGCTGCAAGGCCCCTTTTGCTTCCCTAGGGTTGACCTGGTGGCTGCAAGGACCCTTTTGCTTCCCTGGGGTTGACCTGGTAGCTGCAAGGCCCCATTCCCTTGCCTGGGGTTGACCTGGTGGCTCCAAGGCCGCATTCGCTTGCCTGGGGTTGACCTGGTGGCTGCAAGGACCCGTTCACTTACCTGGGGTTGACCTGGTGCCCGGATTTGCTGCCGGCCGGGGCTTCATTCCCAAACAACCACTGGGATTGCGGATGCAGGACCTGCACAACCGCCAGGGGCTTAGGACTCCATCAAGTGCCCCCCCCACCCAGGCTTAAGCCTCCAAGGAGTGCCCCCCCACACCTCGGCCAGAACCCATTCACTTGCCTGGGGTTGACCTTGTGGATGAAGGCCCCTAGGCTTGCACGGGGTTGACCTGTTGCCTGCAAGGCCCCATTTGCTTCCCTGGGCTTGACCTGGTCGCTGCAAGGCCCCATTAGCTTCCCTGGGCTTGACTTGGTGGCTGCAAGGCCCCATGTGCTTCCCTGGGGTTGAACTGGTTGCTGCAAGGCACCATTTGCTTCCCTGGGGTTGACCTGGTGGCTGCAAGGCCCCTTTCGCTTCCCTGGGGTTGACCTGGTAGCTGCAAGGCCCCATTCCCTTGCTTGGGGTTGACCTGGTAGCTCCAAGACTGCATTCGCTTGCCTGGGGTTGACCTGGTGGCTGCAGGGCCCCATTCGGTTGCCTGGGGTTGACCTGGTGGCTGCAAGGCCCCATGTGCTTATCTGGGGTTGAACTGGTTGCTCCAAGGCCCCATTTGCTTCCCTGGGGTTGACCTGGTGGCTGCAAGGACCCGTTCACTTGCCTGGGGTTGACCTGGTGCCCAGACTTGCTGCCGGCCGGGGCTTCATTCCCAAACAACCACAGGGATTGCGGATGCAGGACCTGCACAACCGCCAGGGGCTTCAGACTCCATCAAGTGCCCCCACACCCAGACTTAAGCCTCCAAGGAGTGCCCCCCCACACCTCGGCCAGAACCCATTCACTTGCCTGGGGTTGACCTGGTGGATGCAAGGCCCCATTTGCTTCCCTGGGGTTGACCTGTTGGCTGCAAGGCCCCATTAGCTTCCCTGGGCTTGACCTGGTCGCTGCAAGGCCCCATGTGCTTTACTGGGGTTGACCTGGTGGCTGCAAGGCCCCATGTGCTTACCTGGGGATGAACTGGTTGCTGCAAGGCCCCATTCGCTTCCCTGGGTTTGACCTGGTGGCTGCAAGGCCCCGTTCACTTGCCTGGGCTTGACCTGGTGCCCAGACTTGCTGCCGGCCGGGGCTTCATTCCCAAACAACCACTGGGATTTCGGATGCAGGACCTGCACAACCGCCAGGGGCTTAAGACTCCATCAAGTGCCCCCCACACCCAGGCTTAAGCCTCCAAGGAGTGCCCCGCCACACCTCGGCCAGAACCCATTCACTTGCCTGGGGTTGACCTGGTGGATGCAGGCCCCATAGGCTTGCACGGGGTTGACCTGTTGTCTGCAAGGCCCCATTAGCTTCCCTGGGCTTTACCTGGTGGCTGCAAGGCCCCATGTGCTTACCTGGGGTTGAACTGGTTGCTGCAAGGCCCCATTTTCTTCCCTGGGGTTGACCTGGTGGCTGCAAGGGCCCATGTGCTTACCTGGGGTTGAACTGGTTGCTGCAAGGCCCCATTTGCTTCCCTGGGGTTGACCTGGTGGCTGCAAGGCCCCTTTCGCTTCCCTGGGGTTGACCTGGTGGATGCAAGGCCCCATTCCCTTGCATGGGGTTGACCTGGTGGCTCCAAGGCCGCATTCGCTTGCCTGGGGTTGACTTGGTGGCTGCAAGGCTCCATTCGCTTGCCTGGGGTTGACCTGGTGGCTGCAAGGCCCAATGTGCTTATCTGGGGTTGAACTGGTTGCTGCAAGGCCCCATTCGCTTCCCTGGGTTTGACCTGGTGGCTGCAAGGCCCCGTTCACTTGCCTGGGGTTGACCTGGTGCCCGGACTTGCTGCCGGCCGGGGCTTCATTCCCAAACAACCACTGGGATTGCGGATGCAGGACCTGCACAACCGCAAGGGGCTTAAGACTCCATCAAGTGCCCCCCACACCAAGGCTTAAGCCTCCAAGGAGTGCCCCGCCACACCTCGGCCAGAACCCATTCACTTGCCTGGGCTTGACCTGGTGGATGCAGGCCCCATAGGCTTGCACGGGGTTGACCTGTTGTCTGCAAGGCCCCATTAGCTTCCCTGGGGTTGACCTGGTGGCTGCAAGGCCCCATGTGCTTACCTGGGGTTGAACTGGTTGCTGCAAGGCCCAATTTGCTTCCCTGGGGTTGACCTGGTGGCTGCAAGGCCCCATGTGCTTACCCGGGGTTTAACTGGTTGCTGCAAGGCCCCATTTGCTTCCCTGGGGTTGACCTGGTGGCTGCAAGGCCCCTTTCGCTTCCCTGGGGTTGACCTGGTGGATGCAAGGCCCCATTCACTTGCCTGGGGTAGACCTGGTGGCTCCAAGGCCGCATTCGCTTGCCTGCGGTTGACCTGGTGGCTGCAAGGCCCCATTCGCTTGCCTGGGGTTGACCTGGTGGCTGCAAGGCCCCATGTGCTTATCTGGGGTTGAACTGGTTGCTGCAAGCCCCTTTCGCTTCCCTGGGGTTGACCTGGTAGCTGCAAGGCCCCATTCCCTTGCCTGGGGTTGACCTGGTGGCTGCAAGGCCGCATTCGCTTGCCTGGGGTTGACCTGGTGGCTGCAAGGCCCCATTCACTTGCCTGGGGTTGACCTGGTGGCTGCAAGGCCCCGTGTGCTTATCTGGGGTTGACCTGGTAGCTGCAAGGCCCCATGTGCTTACCTGGGGTTGAACTGGTTCCTGCAAGGCCCCATTTGCTTCCCTGGGGTTGACCTGGTGGCTGCAAGGCCCCATTTGCTTCCCTGGGGTTGACCTGGTGGCTGCAAGGCCCCATTAGCTTCCCTGGGCTTCACCTGGTGGATGCAAGGCCCCATGTGTTTACCTGGGGTTGAACTGGTTGCTGCAAGGCCCCATTTGCTTCCCTTGGGTTGACCTGGTGGCTGCAAGGCCCCATTTGCTTCCCTGGGGTTGACCTGGTGGCTGCAAGGCCGCATTCGCTTGCCTGGGGTTGACCTGGTGGCTGCAAGGCCCCATTCACTTGCCTGGGGTTGACCTGGTGGCTGCAAGGCCCCGTGTGCTTATCTGGGGTTGACCTGGTGGCTGCAAGGCCCCATGTGCTTACCAGGGGTTGAACTGGTTGCTGCAAGGCCCCAGTTGCTTCCCTTGGGTTGACTTGGTGGCTGCAAGGCCCCATTTGCTTCCCTTGGGTTGACCTGGTGGCTGCAAGGCCCCATTCCCTTGCCTGGGGTTGACCTGGTGGATGCAGGCCCCATTCGCTTGCCTGGGGTTGACCTGGTGACTGCAAGGCCCCATGTGCTTATCTGAGGTTGAACTGGTTGCTGCAAGGCCCCATTCGCTTCCCTGGGTTTGACTTGGTGGCTGCAAGGCCCCGTTCACTTGCCTGGGGTTGACCTGGTGCCCGGACCTGCTGCCAGCCGGGGCTTCATTCCCAAACAACCACTGGGATTGCGGATGCAGGACCTGGACAACCGCCAGGGCCTTAAGACTCCATCAAGTGCCCCCCACACCCAGGCTTAAGCCTCCAAGGAGTGCCCCACCACACCTCGGCCAGAACCCATTCACTTGCCTCGGGTTGACCTGGTGGATGCAGGCCCCATAGGCTTGCACGGGGTTGACCTGTTGTCTGCAAGGCCCCATTAGCTTCCCTGGGGTTGACCTGGTGGCTGGAAGGCCCCATGTGCTTACCTGGGGTTGAACTGGTTGCTGCAAGGCCCAATTTGCTTCCCTGGGGTTGACCTGGTGGCTGCAAGGCCCCATGTGCTTACCCGGGGTTGAACTGGTTGCTGCAAGGCCCCATTTGCTTCCCTGGGGTTGACCTGGTGGCTGCAAGGCCCCTTTCGCTTCCCTGGGGTTGACCTGGTGGATGCAAGGCCCCATTCACTTGCCTGGGGTAGACCTGGTGGCTCCAAGGCCGCATTCGCTTGCCTGCGGTTGACCTGGTGGCTGCAAGGCCCCATTCGCTTGCCTGGGGTTGACCTGGTGGCTGCAAGGCCCCATTCGCTTCCCTGGGTTTGACTTGGTGGCTGCAAGGCCCCGTTCACTTGCCTGGGGTTGACCTGGTGCCCGGACCTGCTGCCGGCCGGGGCTTCATTCCCAAACAACCACTGGGATTGCGGATGGAGGACCTGGACAACCGCCAGGGCCTTAAGACTCCATCAAGTGCCCCCCACACCCAGGCTTAAGCCTCCAAGGAGTGCCCCACCACACCTCGGCCAGAACCCATTCACTTGCCTCGGGTTGACCTGGTGGATGCAGGCCCCATAGGCTTGCACGGGGTTGACCTGTTGGCTGCGAGGCCCCATTTGCTTCCCTGGGCTTGACCTGGTGGCTGCAGGGCCCCATTAACTTGCCTGGGGTTGACCTGGTGGCTGCAAGGCCCCATGTGCTTAGCTGGGGTTGACCTGGTGGCTGCAAGGCCCCATGTGCTTACCTGGGGTTGAACTGGTTGCTGCAAGGCCCCATTTGCTTCCCTGGGGTTGACCTGGTGGCTGCAGGGCCCCATTAGCTTCCCTGAGGTTCACCTGGTAGCTGCAAGGCCCCATTCCCTTGCCTGGGGTTGACCTGGTGGCTTCAAGGCCGCATTCGCTTGCCTGGGGTTGACCTGGTGGCTGCAAGGCCCCATGTGCTTATCTGGGGTTGAACTGGTTGCTGCAAGGCCCCATTTGCTTCCCTGGGGTTGACCTGGTGGCTTCAAGGACCCGTTCACTTGCCTGGGGTTGACCTGGTGCCCGGACTTGCTGCCGGCCGGGGTTTCATTCCCAAACAGCCACTGGGATTGCGGATGCAGGACCTGCACAACCGCCAGGGGCTTCAGACTCCATCAAGTGCCCCCCACACCCAGACTTAAGCCTCTAAGGAGTGCCCCCCCACACCTCGGCCAGAACCCATTCACTTGCCTGGGGTTGACCTGGTGGATGCAAGGCCCCATTTGCTTCTCTGGGGTTGACCTGGTGGCTGCAAGGACCCATTCACTTGCCTGGGTTGGACCTGGTGCCCGGACTTGCTGCCGGCCGGGGCTTCATTCCAAACAACCACTGGGATTGCGGATGCAGGACCTGCACAACCGCCAGGGGCTTCAGACTCCATCAAGTGCCCCTCACACCCAGGCTTAAGCCTCCAAGGAGTGCCCCCCCACACCTCGGCCAGAACCCATTCCCTTGCCTGGGGTTGACCTGGTGGCTCCAAGGCCGCATTCGCTTGCCTGGGGTTGACCTGGTGGCTGAAAGGCCCCATTCGCTTGCCTCGGCTTCACCTGGTGATGGAAGGCCCCATGTGCTTACCTGGGGTTGAACTGGTTGCTGCAAGGCCCCATTTGCTTCCCTGGGCTTGACCTGGTGGCTGCAAGGCCCCATTAGCTTCCCTGGGCTTGACCTGGGGGCTGCAAGGCCCCATGTCCTTACCTGGGGTTGAACTGCTTGCTGCAAGGCCCCATTTGCTTCCCTGGGGTTGACCTGGTGGCTGCAAGGCCCCTTTTGCTTCCCTGGGGTTCACCTGGTAGCTGCAAGGCCCCATTCCCTTGCCTGGGGTTGACCTGGTGGCTACAAGGCCCCATGTGCTTACCTGGGGTTGAACTGGTTGCTGCAAGGCCCCATTTGCTTCCCTGGGGTTCACCTGGTGGCTTCAAGGACCCGTTCACTTGCCTGGGGTTGACCTGGTGCCCGGACTTGCTGCTGGCCGGGGCTTCATTCCCAAACAACCACTGGGATTGCGGATGCAGGACCTGCACAACCGCCAGGGGCTTCAGACTCCATCAAGTGCCCCCCACACCCAGACTTAAGCCTCCAAGGAGTGTCCCCCCACACCTCGGCCAGAACCCATTCACTTGCCTGGGGTTGACCTGGTGAATGCAGGCCCCTAGGCTTGCACGGGGTTGACCTGTTTGCTGCAAGGCCCCATTTGCTTCCCTGGGCTTGACCTGGTGGCTGCAAGGCCCCATTAACTTCCCTGGGCTTGACCTGGTGGCTGCAAGGCCCCATTCCCTTGCCTGGGGTTGACCGTGGTGGCTCCAAGGCCGCATTCGCTTGCCTGGGGTTCACCTGGTGCCTGCAAGGCCCCATTCGCTTGCCTGGGGTTGACCTGGTGGCTGCAAGGCCCCATTCGCTTATCTGGGGTTGAAGTGGTTGCTGCAAGGCCCCATTCGCTTCCCTGGGTTTGACCTGGTGGCTGCAAGGCCCCGTTCACTTGGGCTGGGGTTGACCTGGTGGCTGCAAGGCCCCATGTGCTTATCTGGGGTTGAACTGGTTGCTGCAAGGCCCCATTCGCTTCCCTGGGTTTGACCTGGTGGCTGCAAGGCCCCGTTCACTTGCCTGGGCTTGACCTGGTGCCCAGACTTGCTGCCGGCCGGGGCTTCATTCCCAAACAACCACTGGGATTGCGGATGCAGGACCTGCACAACCGCCAGGGGCTTAAGACTCCATCAAGTGCCCCCCACACCCAGGCTTAGGCCTCCAAGGAGTGCCCCCCCACACCTCGGCCAGAACCCATTCACTTGCCTGGGGGTGACCTGGTGGATGCAAGGCCCCATTTGCTTCCCTGGGGTTGACCTGTTGGCTGCAAGGCCCCATTAGCTTCCCTGGGCTTGACCTGGTGCCTGCAAGGCCCCATGTGCTTACCTGGGGTTGAACTGGTTGCTGCAAGGCCCCTTTCGCTTCCCTGCGGTTGACCTGGTGGATGCAAGGCCCCATTCCCTTACCTGGGGTTGACCTGGTGGCTCCAAGGCCGCATTCGCTTGCCTGGGTTTGACCTGGTGGCTGCAAGGCCCCATTAGCTTGCCTGGGGTTGACCTGGTGGCTGCAAGGCCCCATGTGCTTATCTGGCGTTGAACTGGTTGCTGCAAGGCCCCTTTCGCTTCCCTGGGGTTGACCTGGTAGCTGCAATGCCCCATTCCCTTGCCTGGGATTGACGTGGGGGCTGCAAGGTCGCATTCGCTTGCCTGGGGTTGACCTGGTGGCTGAAAGGCCCCATTCACTTGTCTGGGGTTGACCTGGTCGCTGGAAGGCCCCATGTGATTATCTGGGGTTGAACTGGTTGCTGCAAGGCCCCTTCCGCTTCCCTGGGTTTGACCTGGTAGCTGCAAGGCCCCATTCCCTTGCCTGGGGTTGACCTGGTGGCTGCAAGGCCGCATTCGCTTGCCTGGGGTTGACCTGGTGGCTGCAAGGCCCCATGTGCTTATCTGGGGTTGAACTGGTTGCTTCAAGGCCCCATTTGCTTCCCTGGGGTTGACCTGGTGGCTGCAGGGCCCCATTCGGTTGCCTAGGGGCTTGACCTGGTGGCTGCAAGGCCCCATGTGCTTATCTGGGGTTGAACTGGTTGCTGCAAGGCCCCATTTCGCTTCCCTGGGGTTGACCTGGTGGCTGCAAGGCCCCTTTAGCTTCCCTGCGGTTGCCCTGGTGGATGCAAGGCCCCATTCCCTTGCCTGGGGTTGACCTGATGGTTCCAAGGCCGCATTCGCTTGCCTGGAGTTGACCTGGTGGCTGCAAGGCCCCATTCGCTTTCCTGGGGTTGACCTGGTGGCTGCAAAGCCCCATGTGCTTATCTGGGGTTGAACTGGTTGCTGCAAGGCCGCTTTCGCTTCCCCGGGGTTGACCTGGTGGCTGCAAGGCCCCATGTGCTTATCTGGGGTTGAACTGGTTGCTGCAAGGCCCCTTTTGCTTCCCTGGGATTGACCTGGTGGCTGCAAGGCCCCTTTCGCTTCCCTGGGGTTGACCTGGTGGATGCAAGGCCCCATTCCCTTGCCTGGGTTTGACCTGGTGGGTCCAAGGCCGCATTCGCTTGCCTGGGGTTGACCTGGTGGCTGCAAGGCCCCATTCGCTTGCTTGGGGTTGACCTGGTGGCTGCAGGGCCCCATTAGCTTCCCTGGGCTTGACCTGGTGGCTGCAAGGCCCCATGTGCTTATCTGGGGTTGAACTGGTTGCTGCAAGGCCCCATTCGCTTCCCTGGGTTTGACCTGGTGGCTGCAAGGCCCCGTTCACTTGCCTGGGCTTGACCTGGTGCCCGGACTTGCTGCCGGCAGGGGCTTCATTCCCAAACAACCACTGGGATTGCGGATGCAGGACCTGCACAACCGCCAGGGGCTTAAGACTCCATCAAGTGCCCCCCACACCCAGGCTTAACCCTCCAAGGAGTGCCCCCCCACACCTCGGCCAGAACCCATTCACTTGCCTGGGGTTGACCTGGTGGATGCAGGCCCCATAGGCTTGCACGTGGTTGACCTGTTGGCTGCAAGGCCCCATTTGCTTCCCTGGGCTTGACCTGGTGGCTGCAAGGCCCCATTAGCTTCCCTGGGCTTGACCTGGTGGCTGCAAGGCCCTATGTGCTTATCTGGGGTTGAACTGGTGGCTGCAAGGCCCCATTTGCTTCCCTGGGCTTGACCTGGTGGCTGCAAGGCCCCATGTGCTTATCTGGGGTTGAACTGGTTGCTGCAAGGCCCCATTTGCTTCCCTGGGGTTGACCTGGTGGCTGCAAGGCCCCTTTCGCTTCCCTGGGGTTGACCTGGTGGCTGCAAGGCCCCATTCCCTTGCCTGGGGTTGACCTGGTGGCTCCAAGGCCGCATTCGCTTGCCTGGAGATGACCTGGTGCCTGCAAGGCCCCATTCGCTTGCCTGGGGTTGGCCTGGTGGCTGCAAGGCCCCATGTGCTTATCTGGGGTTGAACTGGTTCCTGCACGGCCCCATTCGCTTCCCTGGGGTTGACGTGGTGGCTGCAAGGCCCCTTTCGCTTCCCTGGGGTTGACCTGGTGCCCGGACTTGCTGCCGGCCGGCGCTTCATTCCCTAACAACCACTGGGATTGCGGATGCAGGACCTGCACAACCGCCAGAGGCTTAAGACTCCATCAAGTGCCCCCCACACCCAGGCTTAAGCCTCCAAGGAGTGCCCCCCCACACCTCGCCCAGAACCCATTCACTACCTTGGGTTGACCTGGTGGATGCAGGCCCCATAGGCTTGCACGTGGTTGACCTTTTGCTGCAAGGCCCCATTTGCTTCCCTGGGCTTGACCTGGTGGCTGCAAGGCCCCATTCGCTTGCCTGGGGTTGACCTGGTGGCTGCAAGGCCCCATTCGCTTGCCTGGGGTTGAACTGGTGCTGCAAGGCCCCTTTCGCTTCCCCGGGGTTGATCTGGTTGCTGCAAGGCCCCATTCGCTTGCCTGGGCTTGTCCTGGTGGCTGCAAGGCCCCATGTGCTTATCTGGGGTTGAACTGGTGGCTGCAAGGCCCCATGTGCTTACCTGGGGTTGAACTGGTTGCTGCAAGGCCCCTTTCGCTTCCCTGGGGTTGACCTGGTGGCTGCAAGGCCCCTTTCGCTTTCTGGGGTTGACCTGGTGCCCTGACTTGCTGCCGGCCGGGGCTTCATTCCCAAACAACCACTGGGATTGCGGATGCAGGACCTGCACAATCGCCAGGGGCTTAAGACTCCATCAAGTGCCCCCCACACCCAGGCTTAAGCCTCCAAGGAGTGCCCCGCCACACCTTGGCCATAACCCATTCACTTGCCTGGGGTTGACCTGGTGGATGCAGGCCCCACAGGCTTGCACGGGGTTGACCTGTTGGCTGCAAGGCCCCATTAGCTTCCCTGGGCTTTACCTGGTGGCTGCAAGGCCCCATGTGCTTACCTGGGGTTGAACTGGTTGCTGCAAGGCCCCGTTTGCTTCTCTGGGGTTGACCTGGTGGCTGCAGGGCCCCATTAGCTTCCCTGGGCTTGACCTGGTGGCTGCAAGGCCCCATGTCCTTACCTGGGGTTGACCTGTTGGCTTCAAGGCCCCATTTGCTTCCCTGGGCTTGACCTCGTGGCTGCAAGGCCCCATTAGCTTCCCTTGGGTTGATCTGGTGGCTGCAAGGCCCCATGAGCTTACCTGGGGTTGAACTGGTTGCTGCAAGGCCCCATTTGCTTCCCTGGGGTTGACCTGGTGGCTGCAAGGCCCCTTTCGCTTCCCTGGAATTGACCTGGTAGCTGCAAGGCCCCATTCCCTTGCCTGGGGTTGACCTGGTGGCTCCAAGCCCGCATTCGCTTGCCTGGGGTTGACCTGGTGGCTGCAAGGCCCCATTCGCTTTTCTGGGGTTGACCTGGTGGCTGCAAGCCCCCATGTGCTTATCTGGGGTTGAACTGGTTGCTGCAAGGCCCCATTCGCTTCCCTGGGGTTGACCTGGTGGCTGCAAGGCCCCGTTCACTTGCCTGGGGTTGACCTGGTTCCCGGACTTGCTGCCGGGCGGGGCTTCATTCCCAAACAACCACTGGAATTGCGGATGCAGGACCTGCACAACCGCCAGGGGCTTAAGACTCCATCAAGTGCCCCCCACACCCAGGCTTAAGCCTCCAAGGACTGGCCACACCTTGGCTGTTGGCTGAAGGCCCCATTCACTTGTCTGGGGTTGACCTGGTCGCTGGAAGGCCCCATGTGGTTATCTGGGGTTGAACTGGTTGCTGCAAGGCCCCTTCCGCTTCCCTGGGCTTGACCTGGTAGCTGCAAGGCCCCATTCCCTTGCCTGGGGTTGACCTGGTGGCTGCAAGGCCGCATTCGCTTGCCTGGGGTTGACCTGGTGGCTGCAAGGCCCCATGTGCTTATCTGGGGTTGAACTGGTTGCTTCAAGGCCCCATTTGCTTCCCTGGGGTTGACCTGGTGGCTGCAGGGCATTCGCCCATTCGGTTGCCTGGGGTTGTCCTGGTGGCTGCAAGGCCCCATGTGCTTATCTGGGGTTGAACTGGGTGCTGCAAGGCCCCTTTCGCTTCCCTGGGGTTGACCTGGTAGCTGCAAGGCCCCATTCCCTTGCCTGGGGTTGACCTGGTGGCTGCAAGGCCGCATTCGCTTGCCTGGGGTTGACCTGGTGGCTGCAAGGCCCCATTCACTTGCCTGGGGTTGATCTGGTCGCCGCAAGGCCCCATGTGCTTACCTGGGGTTGAACTGGTTGCTGCAAGGCCCCATTTGCTTCCCTGGGGTTGAACTGGTTGCTGCAAGGCCCCATTTGCTTTCCTGGGGTTGACCTGGTGGCTGCAAGGCCCCTTTCGCTTCCCTGGGGTTGACCTGATGGATGCAAGGCCCTATTCCCTTGCCTGGGGTTGACCTGGTGGCTCCAAGGCCGCATTCGCTTGCCTGGGGTTGACTTGGTGGCTGCAAGGCCCCATTCGCTTGCCTGGGGTTGACCTGGTGGCTGCAAGGCCCCATGTGCATATATGGGGTTGAACTGGTTGCTGCAAGGCCCCATTCGCTTCCCTGGGTTTGACCTGGTGGCTGCAAGGCCCCGTTCAATTGCCTGGGCTTGACCTGGTGCCCGGACTTGCTGCCGGCCGGGGCTTCATTCCCAAACAACCACTGGGATTGCGGATGCAGGACCTGCACAACCGCCAGGGGCTTAAGACTCCATCAAGTGCCCCCCACACCCAGACTTAAGCCTCCAAGGAGTGCCCCCCCACACCTCGGCCAGAACCCATTCACTTGCCTGGGGTTCACCTGGTGGATGCAAGGCCCCATTTGCTTCCCTGGGGTTGACCTGGTGGCTGCAAGGACCCGTTCACTTGCCTGGGGTTGGCCTGGTGCCCGGACTTGCTGCCGGCCGGGGCTTCATTCCCAAACAACCACTGGGATTGCGGATGCAGGACCTGCACAACCGCCAGGGGCTTCAGACTCCATCAAGTGCCCCTCACACCCAGGCTTAAGCCTCGAAGGAGTGCCCCCCCACACCTCGGCCAGAACCCATTCCCTTGACTGGGGTTGACCTGGTGGCTCCAAGGCCGCATTCGCTTGCCTGGGGTTGACCTGGTGGCTGCAAGGCCCCATTCGCTTGCCTGGGGTTGACCTGGTGGCTGCAAGGCCCCATGTGCTTATCTGGGGTTGACCTGGTGGCTGCAAGGCCCCATGTGCTTACCTGGGGTTGAACTGGTTGCTGCAAGGCCCCATTTGCTTCCCTGGGGTTGACCTGCTGGCTGCAAGGCCCCATTTGCTTCCCTGGGGTTGACCTGGTGGCTGCAGGGCCCCATTAGCTTCCTTGCGCTTCACCTGGTGGCTGCAAGGCCCCATGTGCTTACCTGGGGTTGAACTGGTTGCTGCAAGGCCCCATTTGCTTCCCTGGGGTTGACCTGGTGGCTGCAAGGCCCCTTTCGCTTCCCTGGGGTTGACCTGGTAGCTGCAAGGCCCCATTCCCTTGCCTGGGGTTGACCTGGTGGCTCCAAGGCCGCATTCGCTTCCCTGGGGTTGACCTGGTGGCTGCAAGGCCCCGTTCACTTGCCTGGGGTTGACCTGGTGCCCGGACTTGCTGCCGGCCGGGGCTTCATTCCCAAACAACCACTGGGATTGCGGATGCACGACCTGCACAACCGCCAGGGGCTTCAGACTCCATCAAGTGCCCCCCACACCCAGGCTTAAGCCTCCAAGGAGTGCCCCGCCACACCTCGGCCAGAACGCATTCACTTGCCTGGGGTTGACCTTGTGGATGCAGGCCCCTAGGCTTGCACGGGGTTGACCTGTTCGCTGCAAGGCCCCATTTGCTTCCCTGGGCTTGACCTGGTGGCTGCAAGGCCCCATTACCTTCCCTGGGCTTGACCTGGGGGCTTCAAGGCCCCATGTCCTTACCTGGGTTTGAACTGCTTGCTGCAAGGCCCCATTTGCTTCCCTGGGGTTGACCTGGTGGCTGCAAGGCCCCTTTTGCTTCCCTGGGGTTCACCTGGTAGCTGCAAGGCCCCATTCCCTTGCCTGGGGTTGACCTGGTGGCTCCAAGGCCCCATGTGCTTACCTGGGGTTGACCTGGTGGCTGCAGGGCCCCATTCGGTTGCCTGGGGTTGACCTGGTGGCTGCAAGGCCCCATGTGCTTATCTGGGGTTGAACTGGTTGCTGCAAGGCCCCATTTGCTTCCCTGGGGTAGACCTGGTGGCTTCAAGGACCCGTTCACTTGCCTGGGGTTGACCTGGTGTCCGGACTTGCTGCCGGCCAGGGCTACATTCCCAAACAACCACTGGGATTGCGGATGCAGGACCTGCACAACCGCCAGGGTCTTCAGACTCCATCAAGTGCCACCCACACCCAGACTTAAGCCTCCAAGGAGTGCCCCCCCACACCTCGGCCAGAACCCATTTACTTGCCTGGGGTTGACCTGGTGGATGCGAGGCCCTATTTGCTTCCCTGGGGTTGACCTGGTGGCTGCAAGGACCCGTTCACTTGCCTGGGGTTGACCTGGTGCCCGGACTTGCTGCCGGCCGGGGTTTCATTCCCAAACAACCACTGGGATTGCGGATGCAGGACCTGCACAACCGCCAGGGGCTTCAGACTCCATCAAGTGCCCCTCACACCCAGGCTTAAGCCTCCAAGGAGTGCCCCCCCACACCTCGGCCAGAACCCATTCACTTGCCTGGGGTTGACCTGGTGGATGCAGGCCCCTAGGCTTGCACGGGGTTGACCTGTTGGCTGCAAGGCCCCATTTGCTTCCCTGGGGTTGACCTGGTGGCTGCAAGGCCCCATGTGTTTACCTGGGGTTGAACTGGTTGCTGCAAGGCCCCTTTCGCTTCCCTGGGGTTGACCTGGTAGCTGCAAGGCCCCATTCCCTTGCCTGGGGTTGACCGTGGTGGCTCCAAGGCCGCATTCGCTTGCCTGGGGTTGACCTGGTGGCTGCAAGGCCCCATTCGCTTGCCTGGGGTTGACCTGGTGGCTGCAAGGCCCCATTCGCTTATCTGGGGTTGAAGTGGTTGCTGCAAGGCCCCATTCACTTCCCTGGGTTTGACCTGGTGGCTGCAAGGCCCCGTTCACTTGCCTGGGGTTGACCTGGTGCCCAGACTTGCTGCGGGCCGGGGCTTCATTCCCAAACAACCACTGGGATTGCGGATGCAGGACCTGCACAACCGCCAGGGGCTTAAGACTCCATCAAGTGCCCCCCACACCCAGGCTTAAGCCTCCAATGAGTGCCCCGCCAGACCTCGGCCAGAACCCATTCACTTGCCTGGGGTTGACCTGGTGGCTGCAAGGCCACATTGGCTTCCCTCCTGTTGACCTTGTGGCTGCAAGGCCCCATTCGCTTGCCTGGGATTGACCTGGTGCCCAGACTTGCTGCCGGCCGGGGCTTCATTCCCAAACAACCACTGGGATTGCGGATGCAGGACCTGCACAACCGCCAGGGGCTTAAGACTCCATCAAGTGCCCCCCACACCCAGGCTTAAGCCTCCAATGAGTGCCCCGCCAGACCTCGGCCAGAACCCATTCACTTGACTGGGGTTGACCTGGTGGATGCAGGCCCCATAGGCTTGCACGGGGTTGACCTGTTGTCTGCAAGGCCCCATTAGCTTCCCTAGGCTTGACCTGGTGGCTGCAAGGCCCCATGTGCTTACCTGGGGTTGAACTGGTTGCTGCAAGGCCCCATTTGCTTCCCTGGGGTATACCTGGTGGCTGCAAGGCCCCATGTGCTTACCTGGGGTTGAATGTTGCTGCAAGGCCCCATTTGCTTCTCTGGGGTTGACCTGGTGGCTGCAAGGCCCCATTCCCTTGCCTGGGGTTGACCTGGTGGCTCCAAGGCCGCATTCGCTTGCCTGGGGTTGACCTTGTGGCTGCAAGGCCCCATTCGCTTGCCTGGGGTTGACCTGGTGGCTGCAAGGCCCCATGTGCTTATCTGGGGTTGAACTGGTTGCTGCAAGGCCCCTTTCGCTTCCATGGGGTTGACCTGGTAGCTGCAAGGCCCCATTCCCTTGCCTGGGGTTGACCTGGTGGCTGCAAGGCCGCATTCGCTTGCCTCGGGTTGACCTGGTGGCTGCAAGGCCCCATTCACTTGCCTGGGGTTGACCTGGTGGCTGCAAGGCCCCATGTGCTTATCTGGGGTTGACCTGGTGGCTGCAAGGCCCCATGTGCTTCCCTGGGGTTGAACTGGTTGCTGCAAGGCCACATTTGCTTTCCTGGGGTTGACCTGGTGGCTGCAAGGCCCCATTTGCTTCCCTGGCGTTGACCTGGTGGCTGCAGGGCCCCATGTGCTTACCTGGGGTTGAACTGGTTGCTGCAAGGCCCCATTTGCTTACCTGGGGTTGAACTGGTTGCTGCAAGGCCCCTTTAGCTTCCGTGGGGTTGACCTGGTAGCTGCAAGGCCGCATTCGCTTGCCTGGGGTTGACCTGGTGGCTGCAAGGCCCCATTCACTTGCCTGGGGTTGACCTGGTGGCTGCAAGGCCCCATGTGCTTATCTGGGGTTCACCTGGTGGCTGCAAGGCCCCATGTGCTTACCTGGGGTTGAACTGGTTGCTGCAAGGCCCCATTTGCTTCCCTGGGGTTGACCTGGTGGCTGCAAGGCCCCTTTCGCTTCCCTGGGGTTGAACCTGGTAGCTGCAAGGCCCCATTCCCTTGCCTGGGGTTGACCTGGTGGCTCCAAGGCAGCATTCGCTTGCCTGGGTTTGACCTGGTGGCTGCAAGGCCCCGTTCACTTGCCTGGGGTTTACCTGGTGGATGCAGGCCCCATAGGCTTGCACGGGGTTGACCTGTTGTCTGCAATGCCCCATTAGCTTCCCTGGGCTTGACCTGGTGGCTGCAAGGCCCCATGTGCTTACCTGGGGTTGAACTGGTTGCTGCAAGGCCCCATTTTTCTTCCCTGGGGTTGACCTGGTGGCTGCAAGGCCCCATGTGCTTACCTGGGCTTGAACTGGTTGCTGCAAGGCCCCATTCGCTTCCGTGGGTTTGACCTGGTGGCTGCAAGGCCCCGTTCACTTGCCTGGGGTGGACCTGGTCCCGGACTTGCTGCCGGCCGGGGCTTCATTCCCAAACAACCACTGGGATTGCGGATGCAGGACCTGCACAACCGCAAGGGGCTTAAGACTCCATCAAGTGCCCCCCACACCAAGGCTTAAGCCTCCAAGGAGTGCCCTGCCACACCTCGGCCAGAACCCATTCACTTGCCTGGGGTTGACCTGGTGGATGCAGGCCCCATAGGCTTGCCCGGGGTTGACCTGTTGTCTGCAAGGCCCCATTAGCTTCCCTGGGGTTGACCTGGTGGCTGCAAGGCCCCATGTGCTTACCTGGGGTTGAACTGGTTGCTGCAAGGCCCAATTTGCTTCCCTGGGGTTGACCTGGTGGCTGCAAGGCCCCATCTGCTTACCCGGGGTTGAACTGGTTGCTGCAAGGCCCCATTTGCTTCCCTGGGGTTGACCTGGTGGCTGCAAGGCCCCTTTCGCTTCCCTGGGGTTGACCTGGTGGATGCAAGGCCCCATTCACTTGCCTGGGGTAGACCTGGTGGCTCCAAGGCCGCATTCGCTTGCCTGGGGTTGACCTGGTGGCTGCAAGGCCCCATTCGCTTGCCTGGGGTTGACCTGGTGGCTGCAAGGCCCCATGTGCTTATCTGGGGTTGAACTGGTTGCTGGAAGCCCCTTTCGCTTCCCTGGGGTTGACCTGGTAGCTGCAAGGCCCCATTCCCTTGCCTGGGGTTGACCTGGTGGCTGCAAGGCCGCATTCGCTTGCCTGGGGTTGACCTGGTGGCTGCAAGGCCCCATTCACTTGCCTGGGGTTGACCTGGTGGCTGCAAGGCCCCGTGTGCTTATCTGGGGTTGACCTGGTGGCTGCAAGGCCCCATGTGCTTACCTGGGGTTGAACTGGTTGCTGCAAGGCCCCATTTGCTTCCCTAGGGTTGACCTGGTGGCTGCAAGGCCCCATTTGCTTCCCTGGGGTTGACCTGTTGGCTGCAGGGCCCCATTAGCTTCCCTGGGCTTCACCTGGTGGCTGCAAGGCCCCATGTGCTTACCTGGGGTTGAACTGTTTGCTGCAAGGCCCCTTTTGCTTCCCGAGGGTTGACCTGGTGGCTGCAAGGACCCTTTTGCTTCCCTGGGGTTGACCTGGTAGCTGCAAGGCCCCATTCCCTTGCCTGGGGTTGACCTGGTGGCTCCAAGGCCGCATTCGCTTGCCTGGGGTTGACCTGGTGGCTGCAAGGACCCGTTCACTTACCTGGGGTTGACCTGGTGCCCGGATTTGCTGCCGGCCGGGGCTTCATTCCCAAACAACCACTGGGATTGCGGATGCAGGACCTGCACAACCGCCAGGGGCTTAGGACTCCATCAAGTGCCCCCCCCACCCAGGCTTAAGCCTCCAAGGAGTGCCCCCCCACACCTCGGCCAGAACCCATTCACTTGCCTGGGGTTGACCTTGTGGATGAAGGCCCCTAGGCTTGCACGGGGTTGACCTGTTGCCTGCAAGGCCCCATTTGCTTCCCTGGGCTTGACCTGGTGGCTGCAAGGCCCCATTAGCTTCCCTGGGCTTGACTTGGTGGCTGCAAGGCCCCATGTGCTTCCCTGGGGTTGAACTGGTTGCTGCAAGGCACCATTTGCTTCCCTGGGGTTGACCTGGTGGCTGCAAGGCCCCTTTCGCTTCCCTGGGGTTGACCTGGTAGCTGCAAGGCCCCATTCCCTTGCCTGGGGTTGACCTGGTAGCTCCAAGGCTGCATTCGCTTGCCTGGGGTTGACCTGGTGGCTGCAGGGCCCCATTCGGTTGCCTGGGGTTGACCTGGTGGCTGCAAGGCCCCATGTGCTTTTCTGGGGTTGAACTGGTTGCTGCAAGGCCCCGTTTGCTTCCCTGGGGTTGACCTGGTGGCTGCAAGGACCCGTTCACTTGCCTGGGGTTGACCTGGTGCCCAGACTTGCTGCCGGCCGGGGCTTCATTCCCAAACAACCACAGGGATTGCGGATGCAGGACCTGCACAACCGCCAGGGGCTTCAGACTCCATCAAGTGCCCCCACACCCAGACTTAAGCCTCCAAGGAGTGCCCCCCCACACCTCGGCCAGAACCCATTCACTTGCCTGGGGTTGACCTGGTGGATGCAAGGCCCCATTTGCTTCCCTGGGGTTGACCTGTTGGCTGCAAGGCCCCATTAGCTTCCCTGGGCTTGACCTGGTCGCTGCAAGGCCCCATTCGCTTCCCTGGGTTTGACCTGGTGGCTGCAAGGCCCCGTTCACTTGCCTGGGCTTGACCTGGTGCCCAGACTTGCTGCCGGCCGGGGCTTCATTCCCAAACAACCACTGGGATTTCGGATGCAGGACCTGCACAACCGCCAGGGGCTTAAGACTCCATCAAGTGCCCCCCACACCCAGGCTTAAGCCTCCAAGGAGTGCCCCGCCACACCTCGGCCAGAACCCATTCACTTGCCTGGGGTTGACCTGGTGGATGCAGGCCCCATAGGCTTGCACGGGGTTGACCTGTTGTCTGCAAGGCCCCATTAGCTTCCCTGGGCTTTACCTGGTGGCTGCAAGGCCCCATGTGCTTAACTGGGGTTGAACTGGTTGCTGCAAGGCCCCATTTTCTTCCCTGGGGTTGACCTGGTGGCTGCAAGGGCCCATGTGCTTACCTGGGGTTGAACTGGTTGCTGCAAGGCCCCATTTGCTTCCCTGGGGTTGACCTGGTGGCTGCAAGGCCCCTTTCGCTTCCCTGGGGTTGACCTGGTGGATGCAAGGCCCCATTCCCTTGCCTGGGGTTGACCTGGTGGCTCGAAGGCCGCATTCGCTTGCCTGGGGTTGACTTGGTGGCTGCAAGGCTCCATTCGCTTGCCTGGGGTTGACCTGGTGGCTGCAAGGCCCAATGTGCTTATCTGGGGTTGAACTGGTTGCTGCAAGGCCCCATTCGCTTCCCTGGGTTTGACCTGGTGGCTGCAAGGCCCCGTTCACTTGCCTGGGGTTGACCTGGTGCCCGGACTTGCTGCCGGCCGGGGCTTCATTCCCAAACAACCACTGGGATTGCGGATGCAGGACCTGCACAACCGCAAGGGGCTTAAGACTCCATCAAGTGCCCCCCACACCAAGGCTTAAGCCTCCAAGGAGTGCCCCGCCACACCTCGGCCAGAACCCATTCACTTGCCTGGGCTTGACCTGGTGGATGCAGGCCCCATAGGCTTGCACGGGGTTGACCTGTTGTCTGCAAGGCCCCATTAGCTTCCCTGGGGTTGACCTGGTGGCTGCAAGGCCCCATGTGCTTACCTGGGGTTGAACTGGTTGCTGCAAGGCCCAATTTGCTTCCCTGGGGTTGACCTGGTGGCTGCAAAGCCCCATGTGCTTACCCGGGGTTGAACTGGTTGCTGCAAGGCCCCATTTGCTTCCCTGGGGTTGACCTGGTGGCTGCAAGGCCCCTTTCGCTTCCCTGGGGTTGACCTGGTGGATGCAAGGCCCCATTCACTTGCCTGGGGTAGACCTGGTGGCTCCAAGGCCGCATTCGCTTGCCTGCGGTTGACCTGGTGGCTGCAAGGCCCCATTCGCTTGCCTGGGGTTGACCTGGTGGCTGCAAGGCCCCATGTGCTTATCTGGGGTTGAACTGGTTGCTGCAAGCCCCTTTCGCTTCCCTGGGGTTGACCTGGTAGCTGCAAGGCCCCATTCCCTTGCCTGGGGTTGACCTGGTGGCTGCAAGGCCGCATTCGCTTGCCTGGGGTTGACCTGGTGGCTTCAAGGCCCCATTCACTTGCCTGGGGTTGACCTGGTGGCTGCAAGGCCCCGTGTGCTTATCTGGGGTTGACCTGGTAGCTGCAAGGCCCCATGTGCTTACCTGGGGTTGAACTGGTTCCTGCAAGGCCCCATTTGCTTCCCTGGGGTTGACCTGGTGGCTGCAAGGCCCCATTTGCTTCCCTGGGGTTGACCTGGTGGCTGCAAGGCCCCATTAGCTTCCCTGGGCTTCACCTGGTGGCTGCAAGGCCCCATGTGTTTACCTGGGGTTGAACTGGTTGCTGCAAGGCCCCATTTGCTTCCCTTGGGTTGACCTGGTGGCTGCAAGGCCCCATTTGCTTCCCTGGGGTTGACCTGGTGGCTGCAAGGCCGCATTAGCTTGCCTGGGGTTGACCTGGTGGCTGCAAGGCCCCATTCATTTGCCTGGGGTTGACCTGGTGGCTGCAAGGCCCCGTGTGCTTATCTGGGGTTGACCTGGTGGCTGCAAGGCCCCATGTGCTTACCAGGGGTTGAACTGGTTGCTGCAAGGCCCCATTTGCTTCCCTTGGGTTGACCTGGTGGCTGCAAGGCCCCATTTGCTTCCCTTGGGTTGACCTGGTGGCTGCAAGGCCCCATTCCCTTGCCTGGGGTTGACCTGGTGGCTGCAAGGCCGCATTCGCTTGCCTGGGGTTGACCTGGTGGCTGCAAGGCCCCATTCACTTGCCTGGGGTTGACCTGGTGGCTGCAAGGCCCCGTGTGCTTATCTGGGGTTGACCTGGTGGCTGCAAGGCCCCATGTGCTTACCAGGGGTTGAACTGGTTGCTGCAAGGCCCCATTTGCTTCCCTTGGGTTGACCTGGTGGCTGCAAGGCCCCATTTGCTTCCCTGGGGTTGACCTGGTAGCTGCAAGGCCCCATTCCCTTGCCTGGGGTTGACCTGGTGGCTCCAAGGCCGCATTCGCTTGCCTGGGGTTGACCTGGTGGCTGCAAGGCCCCGTTCACTTGCCTGGGGTTGACCTGGTGCCCGGATTTGCTGCCGGCCGGGGCTTCATTCCCAAACAACCACTGGGATTGCGGATGCAGGACCTGCACAACCGCCAGGGGCTTCAGACTCCATCAAGTGCCCCCACACCCAGGCTTAAGCCTCCAAGGAGTGCCCCCC
>NW_028324429.1:170937-172600 GCF_052110815.1 Crocodylus siamensis | reverse complement strand
TGGTTGCTGCAAGGCCCCATTTGCTTCCCTGGGGTTGACCTGGTGGCTACAAGGCCCCTTTCGCTTCCCTGGGGTTGAACTGGTAGCTGCAAGGCCCCATTCCCTTCCCTGGGGTTGACCTGGTAGCTCCAAGGCTGCATTCGCTTGCCTGGGGTTGACTTGGTGGCTGCAAGGCTCCATTCGCTTGCCTGTGGTTGACCTGGTGGCTGCAAGGCCCCATGTGCTTATCTGGGGTTGAACTGGTTGCTTCAAGGCCCCATTCGCTTCCCTGGGTTTGACCTGGTGGCTGCAAGGCCCCGTTCACTTGCCTGGGGTTGACCTGGTGCCCGGACTTGCTGCCGGCCGGGGCTTCATTCCCAAACAACCACTGGGATTGCGGATGCAGGACCTGCACAACCGCAAGGGGCTTAAGACTCCATCAAGTGCCCCCCACACCAAGGCTTAAGCCTCAAAGGAGTGCCCCGCCACACCTCGGCCAGAACCCATTCACTTGCCTGGGGTTGACCTGGTGGATGCAGGCCCCAAAGGCTTGCACGGGGTTGACCTGTTGTCTGCAAGGCCCCATTAGCTTCCCTGGGCTTGACCTGGTGGCTGCAAGGCCCCATGTGCTTACCTGGGGTTGAACTGGTTGCTGCAACGCCCAATTTGCTTCCCTGGGGTTGACCTGGTGGCTGCAAGGCCCCATCTGCTTACCCGGGGTTGAACTGGTTGCTGCAAGGCCCCATTTGCTTCCCTGGGGTTGCCCTGGTTGGCTGCAAGGCCCCTTTCGCTTCCCTGGGGTTGACCTGCTGGATGCAAGGCCCCATTCACTTGCCTGCGGTTGACCTGGTGGCTGCAAGGCCCCATTCGCTTGCCTGGGGTTGAGCTGGTGGCTGCAAGGCCCCATGTGCTTATCTGGGGTTGAACTGGTTGCTGCAAGCCCCTTTCGCTTCCCTGGGGTTGACCTGGTAGCTGCAAGGCCCCATTCCCTTGCCTGGGGTTGACCTGGTGGGTGCAAGGCCGCATTCGCTTGCCTGGGGTTGACCTGGTGGCTGCAAGGCCCCATTCACTTGCCTGGGGTTGACCTGGTGGCTGCAAGGCCCCGTGTGCTTATCTGGGGTTGACCTGGTGGCTGCAAGGCCCCATGTGCTTACCTGGGGTTGAACTGGTTGCTGCAAGGCCCCATTTGCTTCCCTGGGGTTGACCTGGTGGCTGCAAGGCCCCATTAGCTTCCCTGGGCTTCACCTGGTGGCTGCAAGGCCCCATGTGCTTACCTGGGGTTGAACTGGTTGCTGCAAGGCCCCTTTTGCTTCCCTAGGGTTGACCTGGTGGCTGCAAGGACCCTTTCGCTTCCCTGGGGTTGACCTGGTAGCTGCAAGGCCCCATTCCCTTGCCTGGGGTTGACCTGGTGGCTCCAAGGCCGCATTCGCTTGCCTGGGGTTGACCTGGTGGCTGCAAGGCCCCGTTCACTTGCCTGGGGTGACCTGGTGCCCGGATTTGCTGCCGGCCGGGGCTTCATTCCCAAACAACCACTGGGATTGCGGATGCAGCACCTGCACAACCGCCAGGGGCTTGAGACTCCATCTGCCCCCCACACCCAGGCTTGCCTCCAACTGGTTGCTGCAAGTGCCCCCACACCTCGGCCAGAACCCATTCACTTGCCTGGGGTTGACCTGTGGATGCA
>NW_028324429.1:153837-170837 GCF_052110815.1 Crocodylus siamensis | reverse complement strand
AGGCTTGCACGGGGTTGACCTGTTGGCTGCAAGGCCCCATTAGCTCCCCTGGGCTTGACCTGGTGGCTGCAAGGCCCCATGTGCTTACCTGGGGTTGAACTGGTTGCTGCAAGGCCCCATTTGCTTCCCTGGGGTTGACCTGGTGGCTGCAAGGCCCAATGTGCTTACCTGGGGTTGACCTGTTGGCTGCAAGGCCCCATTTGCTTCCCTGGGGTTGACCTGGGGGCTGCAAGGCCCCATTAGCTTCCCTGGGGTTGATCTGGTGGCTGCCAGGCCCCATGTGATTCCCTGGGGTTGAACTGGTTGCTGCAAGGCCCCTTTCGTTCCCTGGGGTTGACCTGGTAGCTGCAAGGCCCCATTCGCTTCCCTGGGTTTGACCTGGTGGATGCAAGGCCCCATTTGCTTCCCTGGGGTTAACCTGTTGGCTGCAAGGCCCATTAGCTTCCCTGGGCTTGACCTGGTAGCTGCAAGGCCCCATTCGCTTGCCTGGGGTTGACCTGGTCACTGCAAGGCCCCATGTGCTTATCTGGGGTTGTACTGGTTTCTGGAAGGCCCCATTCGCTTCCCTGGGGTTCGACCTGGTGGCTGCAAGACCCAGTTCACTTGCCTGGGGTTGACCTGGTGCCCGGACTTGCTGCCGGCCTGGGCTTCATTCCCAAACAACCACTGGGATTGCGGATGCCGGACCTGCACAACCGGCAGAGGCTTAAGACTCCATCAAGTGCCCCCCACACCCTGGCTTAAGCCTCCAAGGAGTGCCCCCCCACACCTCGGCCAGAAGGCATTCACTTGCCTGGGGTTGACCTGGTAAATGCAGGCCCCATAGGCTTGCACGGGCTTGACCTGTTGGCTGCAAGGCCCCATTTGCTTCCCTGGGGTTGACCTGGTGGCTGCAAGGCCCCGTTAGCTTCCCTGAGGTTGATCTGGTGGCTGCCAGGCCCCATGTGATTCCCCGGGGTTGAACTGGTTGCTGCAAGGCCCCTTTCGTTCCCTGGGGTTGACCTGGTAGCTGCAAGGCCCCATTCGCTTCCCTGGGTTTGACCTGGTGCATGCAAGGCCCCATTTGCTTCCCTGGGGTTAACCTGTTGGCTTCAGGCCCCATTAGCTTCCCTGGGCTTGACCTGGTGGCTGCAAGGCCCCATGTGCTTACCTGGGGTTGAACTGCTTGCTGCAAGGCCCCATTTGCTTCCCTGGGGTTGACCTGGTGGCTGCAAGGCCCCTTTCGCTTCCCTGCGGTTGACCTGGTGGATGCAAGGCCCCATTCCCTTTGCTGGGGTTGACCTGGTGGCTCCACGGCCGCATTCCCTTGCCTGGGGTTGACCTGGTGGCTGCAAGGCCCCATGTGCTTATCTGGGGTTGAACTGGTTGCTGCAAGGCCCCTTTCGCTTCCCTGGGGTTGACCTGGTAGCTGCAAGGCCACATTCCCTTGCCTGGGGTTGACCTGGTGGCTGCAAGGCCGCATTCGCTTGCCTGGGGTTGACCTGGTGGCTGCAAGTCCCCATTCACTTGCCTGGGGTTGACCTGGTGGCTGCAAGGCCCCATGTGCTTATCTGGGGTTGACCTGGTGGCTGCAAGGCCCCATGTGCTTACCTGGGGTTGAACTGGTTGCTGCAAGGCCCCATTTGCTTCCCTGGGGTTGACCTGGTGGCTGAAAGGCCCCTTTCGCTTCCCTGGGGTTGACCTGGTGGCTCCAAGGCCGCATTCGCTTGTCTGGGGTTGACCTGGTGGCTGCAAGGCCCCATTCGCTTGCCTGGGGTTGACCTGGTGGCTGCAAGGCCCCATGTGCTTATCTGGGGTTGAACTGGTGGCTGCAAGGCCCCATCCGCTTCCCTGGGGTTGACCTGGTGGCTGCAAGGCCCCGTTCACTTGCCTGGGGTTGACCTGGTGCCCGGACTTGCTGCCGGCCGGGGTTTCATTCCCAAACAGCCACTGGGATTGCGGATGCACGACCTGCACAACCGCCAGGGGCTTAAGACTCCATCAAGTGCCCCCCACACCCAGGCTTAAGCCTCGAAGGAGTGCCCCGCCACACCTCGCCCAGAACCCATTCACTTGCCTGGGGTTGACCTGGTGGATGCAGGCCCCATAGGCTTGCACGGGGTTGACCTGTTGGCTGCAAGGCCCCATGTGCTTACCTGGGGTTGAACTGGTTGCTGCAAGGCCCCATGTGCTTACCTGGGGTTGAACTGGTTGCTGCAAGGCCCCTTTCGCTTCCCTGGGGTTGACCTGGTAGCTGCAAGGCCCCGTTCACTTGATTGGGGTTGGCCCGGTGGCTGCAAGGCCGCATTCGCTTGCCTGGGGTTGACCTGGTGGCTGCAAGGCCCCATTCACTTGCCTGGGGTTGACCTGGTGGCTGCAAGGCCCCATGTGCTTATCTGGGGTTGACCTGGTGGCTGCAAGGCCCCATGTGCTCTACCTGGGGTTGAACTGGTTGCTGCAAGGCCCCATTTGCTTCCCTGGGCTTGACCTGGTGGCTGCAAGGCCCGTTTCGCTTCCCTGATGTTGACCTGGTAGCTGCAAGGCCCCATTCCCTTGCCTGGGGTTGACCTGGTGGCTCCAAGGCCGCATTCGCTTGCCTGCGGTTGACCTGGTGGCTGCAAGGCCCCATTCACTTGCCTCGGGTTGACCTGGTGGCTGCAAGGCCCCATGTGCTTATCTGGGGTTGAACTGGTTGCTGGAAGGCCCCATTCTCTTCCCTGGGTTTGAGCTCGTGTCTGCAAGGCCCCGTTCACTTGCCTGGGGTTGACCTGGTGCCCGGACTTGCTGCCGGCGGGGGCTTCATTCCCAAACAACCACTGGGATTGCGGATGCAGGACCTGCACAACCGCCAGGGGCTTAAGACTCCATCAAGTGCCCCCCACACCCAGGCTTAAGCCTCGAAGGAGTGCCCCGCCACACCTCGGCCAGAAGGCATTCACTTGCCTGGGGTTGACCTGGTGGATGCAGGCCCCATAGGCTTGCACGGGGTTGACCTGTTGGCTGCAAGGCCCCATTAGCTTCCCTGGGCTTGACCTGGTGGCTGCAAGGCCCCATGTGCTTACCTGGGGTTGAACTGGTTGCTGCAAGGCCCCATTTGCTTCCCTGGGGTTGACCTGGTGGCTGCAAGGCCCAATGTGCTTACCTGGGGTTGAACTGGTTGCTGCAAGGCCCCATTCGCTTCCCTGGGATTGACCTGGTGGCTGCAAGGCCCCTTTCGCTTCCCTGCGGTTGACCTGGTGGATGCAAGGCCCCATTCCCTTGCCTGGTGTTGACCTGGTGGCTCCAAGGCCTCATTCGCTTGCCTGGGGTTGACCTGGTGGCTGCAAGGCCCCATTCGCTTGCCTGGGGTTGACCTGGTGGCTGCGAGGCCCCATGTGCTTATCTGGGGTTGAACTGGTTGCTGCAAGGCCGCATTTGCTTGCCTGAGGTTGACCTGGTGGCTGCAAGGCCCCGTTCACTTGCCTGGGGTTGACCTGGTGCCCGGACTTGCGGCCTGCCGGGGCTTAATTCCCAAACAACCACTGGGATTGCGGATGCAGGACCTGCACAACCGCCAGGGGCTTCAGACTCCATCAAGTGCCCCCCACACCCAGGCTTAAGCCTCCAAGGAGTGCCCCGCCACACCTCGGCCAGAACCCATTCACTTGCCTGGGGTTGACCTGGTGGATTCAGGCCCCATAGGCTTGCACGGGGTTGACCTGTTGGCTGCAAGGCCCCATTTGCTTCCCTGGGCTTGACCTGGTGGCTGCAAGGCCCCATGTGCTTATCTGGGGTTGACCTGGTGGCTGTAAGGCCCCATGTGCTTACCTGGGGTTGAACTGGTTGCTGCAAGGCCCCATTTGCTTCCCTGGGGTTGACCTGGTGGCTGCAAGGCCCCTTTCGCTTCCCTGGGGTTGACCTGGTGGCTCCAAGGCCGCATTCGCTTGCCTGGGGTTGACCTGGTGGCTGCAAGGCCCCATTCGCTTGCCTGGGGTTGACCTGGTGGCTGCAAGGCCCCATGTGCTTATCTGGGGTTGAACTGGTTGCTGCAATGCCCCATGTGCTTACCTGGGGTTGACCTGGTGGCTTCAAGGCCTCTTTCGCTTCCCTGCGGTTGACCTGGTGGATGCAAAGCCC
This sequence comes from Crocodylus siamensis, assembly GCF_052110815.1. NCBI lineage: Eukaryota > Metazoa > Chordata > Crocodylia > Crocodylidae > Crocodylus > Crocodylus siamensis. The sequence continues at coordinate 166,742 of NW_028324429.1, read as the reverse complement.
CATTCCCTTCCCTGGGGTTGACCTGGTGGCTCCAAGGCCGCATTCGCTTGCCTGGGGTTGACCTGGTGGCTGCAAGGCCCCATTCGCTTGCCTGGGGTTGACCTGGTGGCTGCAAGGCCCCATGTGCTTATCTGGGGTTGAACTGGTTGCTGCAAGGCCCCATTCGCTTCCCTGGGTTTGACCTGGTGGCTGCAAGGCCCCGTTCACTTGCCTGGGGTTGACCTGGTGCCCGCACTTGCTGACGGCCGGGGATTCATTCCCAAACAACCACTGGGATTGCGGATGCAGGACCTGCACAACCGCCAGGGGCTTAAGACTCCATCAAGTGCCCCCCACACCCAGGCTTAAGTCTCCAAGGAGTGCCCCTCCACACCTCGGGCAGAACACATTCACTTGCCCGGGGTTGACCTGGTGGATGCAAGGCCCCATTTGCTTCCCTGGGCTTGACCTGGTGGCTGCAAGGCCCCATGTGCTTACCTGGGGTGGAACTGGTTGCTGCAAGGCCCCAGTTGCTTCCCTGGGGTTGACCTGGTGGCTGCAAGGCCACTTTCGCTTCCCTGTGGTTGACCTGGTGCCTTCAAGGCCCCATTCCCTTACCTGGTGTTGACTTGGTGGCTCCAAGGCCGCATTCGCTTGCCTGGGGTTGACCTGGTGGCTGCAAGGCCCCATTCGCTTGCCTGGGGTTGACCTGGTGGCTGCAAGGCCCCATGTGCTTATCTGGGGTTGTACTGGTTTCTGGAAGGCCCCATTCGCTTCCCTGGGGTTGACCTGGTGTTTGCAAGGCCCCGTTCACTTGACTGGGGTTGACCTGGTGCCCGGACTTGCTGCCGGCCGGGGCTTCATTCCCAAACAACCACTGGGATTGCGGATGCAGGACCTGCACAACCGCCAGGGGCTTAAGACTCCATCAAGTGCCCCCCACACCTCGGCCAGATCCCATTCACTTCCTTTGGTTGACCTGGTGGATGCAGGCCCCATAGGCTTGCACGGGGTTGACCTGTTGGCTGCAAGGCCCCATTTGCTTCCCTGGGCTTGACCTGGTGGCTGCAAGGCCCCATTAGCTTCCCTGGGCTTGACCTGGTGGCTGCAAGGCCCCATGTGCTTACCTGGGGTGGAACTGGTTGCTGCAAGTCCCCATTTTCTTCCCTGGGGTTGACCTGGTGGCTGCAAGGCCCCATTCCCTTACCTGGTGTTGACCTGGTGGCTCCAAGGCCGCATTCGCTTGCCTGGGGTTGACCTGGTGGCTGCAAGGCCCCATTCGCTTGCCTGGGGTTGACCTGGTGGCTGCAAGGCCCCATGTGCTTATCTGGGGTTGTACTGGTTGCTGCAAGGCCCCATTCGCTTCCCTGGGGTTGACCTGGTGGCTGCAAGGCCCCGTTCACTTGCCTGGGGTTGACCTGGTGCCCGGACTTGCTGCCGGCCGGGGCTTCATTCCCAAACACCACTCGGATTTCGATGCAGGAGCTGCAGAACCGCCAGGGGCTTAAGACTCCATCAAGTGCCCCAAACACCCAGGCTTAAGCCTCCAAGGAGTGCCCCGCCACACCTCGGCCAGAACCCATTCACTTGCCTGGGGTTGACCTGGTGGATGCAGGCCCCATAGGCTTGCACGGGGTTGACCTGTTGGCTGCAAGGCCCCATTAGCTTCCCTGGGCTTGACCTGGTGGCTGCAAGGCCCCATGTGCTTACCAGGGGTTGAACTGGTTGCTACAAGGCCCCATTTGCTTCCCTGGGGTTGACCTGGTGGCTGCAAGGCCCCTTTCGCTTCCCTGCGGTTGACCTGGTGGATGCAAGGCCCCATTCCCTTGCCTGGGGTTGACCTGGTGGCTCCAAGGCCGCATTCGCTTGCCTGGGGTTGACCCGGTGGCTGCAAGGCCCCATTAGCTTGCCTGGGGATGACCTGGGGGCTGCAAGGCCCCATTAGCTTCCCTGGGGTTGATCTGGTGGCTGCCAGGCCCCATGTGATTCCCTGGGGTTGAACTGGTTGCTGCAAGGCCCCTTTCGTTCCCTGGGGTTGACCTGGTAGCTGCAAGGCCCCATTCGCTTCCCTGGGTTTGACCTGGTGGATGCAAGGCCCCATTTGCTTCCCTGGGGTTAACCTGTTGGCTGCAAGGCCCATTAGCTTCCCTGGGCTTGACCTGGTGGCTGCAAGGCCCAATGTGCTTACCTGGGGTTGACCTGTTGGCTGAAAGGCCCCATTTGCTTCCCTGGGGTTGACCTGGGGGCTGCAAGGCCCCATTAGCTTCCCTGGGGTTGATCTGGTGGCTGCCAGGCCCCATGTGATTCCCTGGGGTTGAACTGGTTGCTGCAAGGCCCCTTTCGTTCCCTGGGGTTGACCTGGTAGCTGCAAGGCCCCATTCGCTTCCCTGGGTTTGAGCTGGTGGATGCAAGGCCCCATTTGCTTCCCTGGGGTTAACCTGGTGGCTGCAAGGCCCATTAGCTTCCCTGGGCTTGACCTGGTAGCTGCAAGGCCCCATTCGCTTGCCTGGGGTTGACCTGGTCACTGCAAGGCCCCATGTGCTTATGTGGGGTTGAACTGGTTGCTGCAAGGCCCCATTCGCTTCCCTGGGTTTGACCTGGTGGCTGCAAGGCCCCGTTCACTTGCCGGGGGTTGACCTGGTCACTGCAAGGCCCCATGTGCTTATCTGGGGTTGAACTGGTTGCTGCAAGGCCCCTTTCGTTCCCTGGGGTTGACCTGGTAGCTGCAAGGCCCCATTCGCTTCCCTGGGTTTGACCTGGTGGATGCAGGCCCCATAGGCTTGCACGGGGTTGACCTGTTGGCTGCAAGGCCCCATTTGCTTCCCTGGGCTTGACCTGGTGGCTGCAAGGCCCCATTAGCTTCCCTGGGCTTGACCTGGTGGCTGCAAGGCCCCATGTGCTTACCTGGGGTGGAACTGGTTGCTGCAAGGCACCATTTGCTTCCCTGGGGTTGATCTGGTGGCTGCAAGGCCCCTTTCGCTTCCCTGTGGTTGACCTGGTGGCTGCAAGGCCCCATTCCCTTACCTGGTGTTGACCTGGTGGCTCCAACGCCGCATTCGCTTGCCTGGGGTTGACCTGGTGGCTGCAAGGCCCCATTCGCTTGCCTGGGGTTGACCTGGTGGCTGCAAGGCCCCATGTGCTTATTTGGGGTTGAACTGGTTGCTGCAAGGCCCCATTCGCTTCCCTGGGGTTGACCTGGTGGCTGCAAGGCCCCGTTCACTTGCCTGGGGTTGACCTGGTGCCCGGACTTGCTGCCGGATGGGGCTTCATTCCCAAACAACCACTGGGATTCCGGATGCAGGACCTGCACAACCGCCAGAGGCTTAAGACTCCATCAAGTGCCCCCCACACCCTGGCTTAAGCCTCCAAGGAGTGCCCCCCCACACCTCGGCCAGAAGGCATTCACTTGCCTGGGGTTGACCTGGTGAATGCAGGCCCCATAGGCTTGCACGGGCTTGAGCTGTTGGCTGCAAGGCCCCATTAGCTTCCCTGGGCTTGACCTGGTGGCTGCAAGGCCCCATGTGCTTACCTGGGGTTGAACTGGTTGCTGCAAGGCCCCATTTGCTTCCCTGGGGTTGACCTGGTGGCTGCAAGGCCCCTCTCGCTTTCCTGCGGTTGACCTGGTGGATGCAAGGCCCCATTCGCTTGCCTGGGGTTGACCTGGTGGCTGCAAGGCCCCATTCGCTTGCCTGGGGTTGACCTGGTGGCTGCAAGGCCCCATGTGCTTCTCTGGGGTTGAACTGGTTGCTGCAATGCCCCATGTGCTTACCTGGGGTTGACCTGGTGGCTTCAAGGCCCCTTTCGCTTCCCTGCGGTTGACCTGGTGGATGCAAGGCCCCATTCCCTTGCCTGGGGTTGACCTGGTGGCTCCAAGGCCGCATTCGCTTGCCTGGGGTTGACCTGGTGGCTGCAAGGCCCCATTCGCTTGCCTGGGGTTGACCTGGTCGCTGCAAGGCCCCATGTGCTTATATGGGGTTGAACTGGTTGCTGCAAGGCCCCATTCGCTTCCCTGGGTTTGTCCTGGTGGCTGCAAGGCCCCGTTCACTTGCCGGGGGTTGACCTGGTGCCCACACTTGCTGCCGGCCGGGGCTTCATTCCCAAACAACCACTGGGATTGCGGATGCAGGACCTGCACAACCGCCAGGGGCTTAAGACTCCATCAAGTGCCCCCCGCACCCAGGCTTAAGCCTCCAAGGAGTGCCCCTCCACACCTCGGGCAGAACCCATTCACTTGCCTGGGGTTGACCTGGTGGATGCAGGCCCCATAGGCTTGCACGGGGTTGACCTGTTGGCTGCAAGGCCCCATTTGCTTCCCTGGGCTTGACCTGGTGGCTGCAAGGCCCCATGTGCTTACCTGGGGTGGAACTGGTTGCTGCAAGGCCCCATTTGCTTCCCTGGGGTTGACCTGGTGGCTGCAAGGCCCCTTTCGCTTCCCTGTGGTTGACCTGGTGGCTGCAAGGCCCCATTCCCTTACCTGGTGTTGACCTGGTGGCTCCAAGGCCGCATTCGCTTGCCTGGGGTTGACCTGGTGGCTGCAAAGCCCCATTCCCTTGCCTGGGCTTGACCTGGTGGCTGCAAGGCCCCATGTGCTTATCTGGGGTTGTACTGGTTTCTGGAAGGCCCCATTCGCTTCCCTGGGGTTCGACCTGGTGGCTGCAAGACCCAGTTCACTTGCCTGGGGTTGACCTGGTGCCCGGACTTGCTGCCGGACGGGGCTTCATTCCCAAACAACCACTGGGATTGCGGATGCCGGACCTGCACAACCGGCAGAGGCTTAAGACTCCATCAAGTGCCCCCCACACCCTGGCTTAAGCCTCCAAGGAGTGCCCCCCCACACCTCGGCCAGAAGGCATTCACTTGCCTGGGGTTCACCTGGTGAATGCAGGCCCCATAGGCTTGCACGGGCTTGACCTGTTGGCTGCAAGGCCCCATTTGCTTCCCTGGGGTTGACCTGGTGGCTGCAAGGCCCCATTAGCTTCCCTGAGGTTGATCTGGTGGCTGCCAGGCCCCATGTGATTCCCCGGGGTTGAACTGGTTGCTGCAAGGCCCCTTTCGTTCCCTGGGGTTGACCTGGTAGCTGCAAGGCCCCATTCGCTTCCCTGGGTTTGACCTGGTGCATGCAAGGCCCCATTTGCTTCCCTGGGGTTAACCTGTTGGCTGCAAGGCCCCATTAGCTTCCCTGGGCTTGACCTGGTGGCTGCAAGGCCCCATGTGCTTACCTGGGGTTGAACTGGTTGCTGCAAGGCCCCATTTCCTTCCCTGGGGTTGACCTGGTAGCTGCAAGGCCCCTTTCGCTTCCCTGCGGTTGACCTGGTGGATGCAAGGCCCCATTCCCTTCGCTGGGGTTGACCTGGTGGCTCCAAGGCCGCATTCGCTTGCCTGGGCTTGACCTGGTGGCTGCAAGGCCCCATGTGCTTATCTGGGGTTGAACTGGTTGCTGCAAGGCCCCTTTCGCTTCCCTGGGGTTGACCTGGTAGCTGCAAGGCCACATTCCCTTGCCTGGGGTTGACCTGGTGGCTGCAAGGCCGCATTCGCTTGCCTGGGGTTGACCTGGTGGCTGCAAGTCCCCATTCACTTGCCTGGGGTTGACCTGGTGGCTGCAAGGCCCCATGTGCTTATCTGGGGTTGACCTGGTGGCTGCAAGGCCCCATGTGCTTACCTGGGGTTGAACTGGTTGCTGCAAGTCCCCATTTGCTTCCCTGGGGTTGACCTGGTGGCTGCAAGGCCCCTTTCGCTTCCCTGGGGTTGACCTGGTGGCTCCAAGGCCGCATTCGCTTGTCTGGGGTTGACCTGGTGGCTGCAAGGCCCCATTCGCTTGCCTGGGGTTGACCTGGTGGCTGCAAGGCCCCATGTGCTTATCTGGGGTTGAACTGGTGGCTGCAAGGCCCCATTCGCTTCCCTGGGGTTGACCTGGTGGCTGCAAGGCCCCGTTCACTTGCCTGGGGTTGACCTGGTGCCCGGACTTGCTGCCGGCCGGGGTTTCATTCCCAAACAGCCACTGGGATTGCGGATCCACGACCTGCACAACCGCCAGGGGCTTAAGACTCCATCAAGTGCCCCCCACACCCAGGCTTAAGCCTCGAAGGAGTGCCCCGCCACACCTCGCCCAGAACCCATTCACTTGCCTGGGGTTGACCTGGTGGATGCAGGCCCCATAGGCTTGCACGGGGTTGACCTGTTGGCTGCAAGGCCCCATGTGCTTACCTGGGGTTGAACTGGTTGCTGCAAGGCCCCATTTGCTTCCTTGGGGTTGACCTGGTGGCTGCAAGGCCCCTTTCGCTTCCCTGCGGTTGAACTGGTTGCTGCAAGGCCCCATGTGCTTATCTGGGGTTGACCTGGTGGCTGCAAGGCCCCATGTGCTTACCTGGGGTTGAACTGGTTGCTGCAAGGCCCCTTTCGCTTCCCTGGGGTTGACCTGGTAGCTGCAAGGCCCCGTTCACTTGATTGGGGTTGGCCTGGTGGCTGCAAGGCCGCATTCGCTTGCCTGGGGTTGACCTGGTGGCTGCAAGGCCCCATTCACTTGCCTGGGGTTGACCTGTTGGCTGCAAGGCCCCATGTGCTTATCTGGGGTTGACCTGGTGGCTGCAAGGCCCCATGTGCTCTACCTGGGGTTGAACTGGTTGCTGCAAGGCCCCATTTGCTTCCCTGGGCTTGACCTGGTGGCTGCAAGGCCCGTTTCGCTTCCCTGATGTTGACCTGGTAGCTGCAAGGCCCCATTCCCTTGCCTGGGGTTGACCTGGTGGCTCCAAGGCCCCTTTCGCTTGACTGGTGTTGACCTGGTGGCTGCAAGGCCCCATTCACTTGCCTCGGGTTGACCTGGTGGCTGCAAGGCCCCATGTGCTTATCTGGGGTTGAACTGGTTGCTGGAAGGCCCCATTCTCTTCCCTGGGTTTGACCTCGTGTCTGCAAGGCCCCGTTCACTTGCCTGGGGTTGACCTGGTGCCCGGACTTGCTGCCGGCCGGGGCTTCATTCCCAAACAACCACTGGGATTGCGGATGCAGGACCTGCACAACCGCCAGGGGCTTCAGACTCCATCAAGTGCCCCCCACACCCAGGCTTAAGCCTCGAAGGAGTGCCCCGCCACACCTCGCCCAGAACCCATTCACTTGCCTGGGGTTGACCTGGTGGATGCAGGCCCCATAGGCTTGCACGGGGTTGACCTGTTGGATGCAGGCCCCATTAGCTTCCCTGGGCTTGACCTGGTGGCTGCAAGGCCCCATGTGCTTACCTGGGGTTGAACTGCTTGCTGCAAGGCCCAATTTGCTTCCCTGGGGTTGACCTGGTGGCTGCAAGGCCCCTTTCGCTTCCCTGCGGTTGACCTGGTGGATGCAAGGCCCCATTCCCTTTGCTGGGGTTGACCTGGTGGCTCCAAGGCCGCATTCGCTTGCCTGGGGTTGACCTGGTGGCTGCAAGGCCCCATGTGCTTATCTGGGGTTGAACTGGTTGCTGCAAGGCCCCTTTCGCTTCCCTGGGGTTGACCTGGTAGCTGCAAGGCCACATTCCCTTGCCTGGGGTTGACCTGGTGGCTGCAAGGCCGCATTCGCTTGCCTGGGGTTGACCTGGTGGCTGCAAGTCCCCATTCACTTGCCTGGGGTTGACCTGGTGGCTGCAAGGCCCCATGTGCTTATCTGGGGTTGACCTGGTGGCTGCAAGGCCCCATGTGCTTACCTGGGGTTGAACTGGTTGCTGCAAGGCCCCATTTGCTTCCCTGGGGTTGACCTGGTGGCTGAAAGGCCCCTTTCGCTTCCCTGGGGTTGACCTGGTGGCTCCAAGGCCGCATTCGCTTGTCTGGGGTTGACCTATTGGCTGCAAGGCCCCATTCGCTTGCCTGGGGTTGACCTGGTGGCTGCAAGGCCCCATGTGCTTATCTGGGGTTGAACTGGTGGCTGCAAGGCCCCGTTCACTTGCCTGGGGTTGACCTGGTGCCCGGACTTGCTGCCGGCCGGGGTTTCATTCCCAAACAGCCACTGGGATTGCGGATGCACGACCTGCACAACCGCCAGGGGCTTAAGACTCCATCAAGTGCCCCCCACACCCAGGCTTAAGCCTCGAAGGAGTGCCCCGCCACACCTCGCCCAGAACCCATTCACTTGCCTGGGGTTGACCTGGTGGATGCAGGCCCCATAGGCTTGCACGGGGTTGACCTGTTGGCTGCAAGGCCCCATGTGCTTACCTGGCGTTGAACTGGTTGCTGCAAGGCCCCATGTGCTTACCTGGGGTTGAACTGGTTGCTGCAAGGCCCCTTTCGCTTCCCTGGGGTTCACCTGGTAGCTGCAAGGCCCCGTTCACTTGATTGGGGTTGGCCCGGTGGCTGCAAGGCCGCATTCGCTTGCCTGGGGTTGACCTGGTGGCTGCAAGGCCCCATTCACTTGCCTGGGGTTGACCTGGTGGCTGCAAGGCCCCATGTGCTTATCTGGGGTTGACCTGGTGGCTGCAAGGCCCCATGTGCTCTACCTGGGGTTGAACTTGTTGCTGCAAGGCCCCATTTGCTTCCCTGGGCTTGACCTGGTGGCTGCAAGGCCCGTTTCGCTTCCCTGATGTTGACCTGGTAGCTGCAAGGCCCCATTCCCTTGCCTGGGGTTGACCTGGTGGCTCCAAGGCCGCATTCGCTTGCCTGCGGTTGACCTGGTGGCTGCAAGGCCCCATTCACTTGCCTCGGGTTGACCTGGTGGCTGCAAGGCCCCATGTGCTTATCTGGGGTTGAACTGGTTGCTGGAAGGCCCCATTCTCTTCCCTGGGTTTGAGCTCGTGTCTGCAAGGCCCCGTTCACTTGCCTGGGGTTGACCTGGTGCCCGCACTTGCTGCCGGCCGGGGCTTCATTCCCAAACAACCACTGGGATTGCGGATGCAGGAGCTGCACAACCGCCAGGGGCTTAAGACTCCATCAAGTGCCCCCCACACCCAGGCTTAAGCCTCGAAGGAGTGCCCCGCCACACCTCGCCCAGAACCCATTCACTTGCCTGGGGTTGACATGGTGGATGCAGGCCCCATAGGCTTGCACGGGGTTGACCTGTTGGCTGCAAGGCCCCATTAGCTTCCCTGGGCTTGACCTGGTGGCTGCAAGGCCCCATGTGCTTACCTGGGGTGGAACTGGTTGCTGCAAGGCCCCATTTGCTTCCCTGGGGTTGACCTGGTGGCTGCAAGGCCCCATGTGCTTACCTGGGGTTGAACTGGTTGCTGCAAGGCCCCATTCGCTTCCCTGGGATTGACCTGGTGGCTGCAAGGCCCCTTTCGCTTCCCTGCGGTTGACCTGGTGGATGCAAGGCCCCATTCCCTTGCCTGGTGTTGACCTGGTGGCTCCAAGGCCTCATTCGCTTGCCTGGGGTTGACCTGGTGGCTGCAAGGCCCCATTCGCTTGCCTGGGGTTGACCTGGTGGCTGCGAGGCCCCATGTGCTTATCTGGGGTTGAACTGGTTGCTGCAAGGCCGCATTTGCTTGCCTGGGGTTGACCTGGTGGCTGCAAGGCCCCGTTCACTTGCCTGGGGTTGACCTGGTGCCCGGACTTGCGGCCTGCCGGGGCTTAATTCCCAAACAACCACTGGGATTGCGGATGCAGGACCTGCACAACCGCCAGGGGCTTCAGACTCCATCAAGTGCCCCCCACACCCAGGCTTAAGCCTCCAAGGAGTGCCCCGCCACACCTCGGCCAGAACCCATTCACTTGCCTGGGGTTGACCTGGTGGATTCAGGCCCCATAGGCTTGCACGGGGTTGACCTGTTGGCTGCAAGGCCCCATTTGCTTCCCTGGGCTTGACCTGGTGGCTGCAAGGCCCCATGTGCTTATCTGGGGTTGACCTGGAGGCTGTAAGGCCCCATGTGCTTACCTGGGGTTGAACTGGTTGCTGCAAGGCCCCATTTGCTTCCCTGGGGTTGACCTGGTGGCTGCAAGGCCCCTTTCGCTTCCCTGGGGTTGACCTGGTGGCTCCAAGGCCGCATTCGCTTGCCTGGGGTTGACCTGGTGGCTGCAAGGCCCCATTCGCTTGCCTGGGGTTGACCTGGTGGCTGCAAGGCCCCATGTGCTTATCTGGGGTTGAACTGGTTGCTGCAATGCCCCATGTGCTTACCTGGGGTTGACCTGGTGGCTCCAAGGCCGCATTCGCTTGCCTGCGGTTGACCTGGTGGATGCAAGGCCCCATTCGCTTGCCTGGGGTTGACCTGGTGGCTGCAAGGCCGCATGTGCTTATCTGGGGTTGAACTGGTTGCTGCAAGGCCCCATTCGCTTCCCTGGGTTTGACCTGGTGGCTGCAAGGCCCCGTTCACTTGCCTGGGGTTGACCTGGTGCCCGCACTTGCTGACGGCCGGGGATTCATTCCCAAACAACCACTGGGATTGCGGATGCAGGACCTGCACAACCGCCAGGGGCTTAAGACTCCATCAAGTGCCCCCCACACCCAGGCTTAAGTCTCCAAGGAGTGCCCCTCCACACCTCGGGCAGAACACATTCACTTGCCCGGGGTTGACCTGGTGGATGCAAGGCCCCATTTGCTTCCCTGGGCTTGACCTGGTGGCTGCAAGGCCCCATGTGCTTACCTGGGGTGGAACTGGTTGCTGCAAGGCCCCAGTTGCTTCCCTGGGGTTGACCTGGTGGCTGCAAGGCCACTTTCGCTTCCCTGTGGTTGACCTGGTGCCTTCAAGGCCCCATTCCCTTACCTGGTGTTGACCTGGTGGCTCCAAGGCCGCATTCGCTTGCCTGGGGTTGACCTGGTGGCTGCAAGGCCCCATTCGCTTGCCTGGGGTTGACCTGGTGGCTGCAAGGCCCCATGTGCTTATCTGGGGTTGTACTGGTTGCTGCAAGGCCCCATTCGCTTCCCTGGGGTTGACCTGGTGGCTGCAAGGCCCCGTTCACTTGCCTGGGGTTGACCTGGTGCCCGGACTTGCTGCCGGCCGGGGCTTCATTCCCAAACACCACTCGGATTTCGATGCAGGAGCTGCAGAACCGCCAGGGGCTTAAGACTCCATCAAGTGCCCCAAACACCCAGGCTTAAGCCTCCAAGGAGTGCCGCGCCACACCTCGGCCAGAACCCATTCACTTGCCTGGGGTTGACCTGGTGGATGCAGGCCCCATAGGCTTGCACGGGGTTGACCTGTTGGCTGCAAGGCCCCATTAGCTTCCCTGGGCTTGACCTGGTGGCTGCAAGGCCCCATGTGCTTACCAGGGGTTGAACTGGTTGCTACAAGGCCCCATTTGCTTCCCTGGGGTTGACCTGGTGGCTGCAAGGCCCCTTTCGCTTCCCTGCGGTTGACCTGGTGGATGCAAGGCCCCATTCCCTTGCCTGGGGTTGACCTGGTGGCTCCAAGGCCGCATTCGCTTGCCTGGGGTTGACCCGGTGGCTGCAAGGCCCCATTAGCTTGCCTGGGGTTGACCTGGTGGCTGCAAGGCCCCATGTGCTTATCTGGGGTTGAACTGGTTGCTGCAAGGCCCCATTCACTTCCCTGGGTTTGACCTCGTGTCTGCAAGGCCCCGTTCACTTGCCTGGGGTTGACCTGGTGCCCGGACTTGCTGCCGGCCGGGGCTTCATTCCCAAACAACCACTGGGATTGCGGATGCACGACCTGCACAACCGCCAGGGGCTTAAGACTCCATCAAGTGCCCCCCACACCCAGGCTTAAGCCTCCAAGGAGTGCCCCGCCACACCTCGCCCAGAACCCATTCACTTGCCTGGGGTTGACCTGGTGGATGCAGGCCCCATAGGTTTGCACGGGGTTGACCTGTTGGCTGCAAGGCCCCATGTGCTTATCTGGGGTTGACCTGGTAGCTGCAAGGCCCCATGTGCTTATCCGGGGTTGAACTGGTTTCTGCAAGGCCCCTTTCGCTTCCCTGGGGTTCACCTGGTAGCTGCAAGGCCACATTCCCTTCTCTGGGGTGACCTGGTGGCTGCAAGGCCGCATTCGCTTGACTGGGGTTGATCTGGTGGCTGCAAGGCCCCATGTGCTTATCTGGGGTTGACCTGGTGGCTGTAAGGCACCATGTGCTTACCTGGGGTTGACCTGGTGGCTGTAAGGCACCATGTGCTTACCTGGGGTTGAACTGGTTGCTGCAAGGCACCATTTGCTTTCCTGGGGTTGACCTGGTGGCTGCAAGGCCCCTTTAGCTTCCCTGGGGTTGACCTGGTGGCTCCAAGGCCGCATTCGCTTGCCTGGGGTTGACCTGGTGGCTGCAAGGCCCCATTCGCTTGCCTGGGGTGGACCTGGTGGCTGCAAGGCCCCATGTGCTTATCTGGGGTTGTACTGGTTTCTGGAAGGCCCCATTCGCTTCCCTGGGGTTGACCTGGTGTTTGCAAGGCCCCGTTCACTTGACTGGGGTTGACCTGGTGCCCGGACTTGCTGCCGGCCTGGGCTTCATTCCCAAACAACCACTGGGATTGCGGATGCAGGACCTGCACAACCGCCAGGGGCTTAAGACTCCATCAAGTGCCCCCCACACCTCGGCCAGATCCCATTCACTTCCTTTGGTTGACCTGGTGGATGCAGGCCCCATAGGCTTGCACGGGGTTGACCTGTTGGCTGCAAGGCCCCATTTGCTTCCCTGGGCTTGACCTGGTGGCTGCAAGGCCCCTTAGCTTCCCTGGGCTTGACCTGGTGGCTGCAAGGCCCCATGTGCTTACCTGGGGTGGAACTGGTTGCTGCAAGTCCCCATTTGCTTCCCTGCGGTTGACCTGGTGGCTGCAAGGCCCCATTCCCTTACCTGGTGTTGACCTGGTGGCTCCAAGGCCGCATTCGCTTGCCTGGGGTTGACCTGGTGGCTGCAAGGCCCCATTCGCTTGCCTGGGGTTGACCTGGTGGCTGCAAGGCCCCATGTGCTTATCTGGGGTTGTACTGGTTGCTGCAAGGCCCCATTCGCTTCCCTGGGGTTGACCTGGTGGCTGCAAGGCCCCGTTCACTTGCCTGGGGTTGACCTGGTGCCCGGACTTGCTGCCGGCCGGGG
>NW_028324429.1:133955-153737 GCF_052110815.1 Crocodylus siamensis | reverse complement strand
TTGGCTGCAAGGCCCATTTGCTTCCCTGGGCTTGACCTGGTGGCTACAAGGCCCCATTAGCTTCCCTGGGCTTGACCTGGTGGCTGCAAGGCCCCATTCACTTGCCTGGGGTTGACCTGGTGGCTGCAAGGCCCCATTTGCTTCCCTGGGCTTGACCTGGTGGCTGCAGGGCCCCATTCAGTTGACTGGGGTTGACCTGGTGGCTGCAAGGCCCCATGTGCTTATCTGGGGTTGACCTGGTGGCTGCAAGGCCCCATGTGCTTACCTGGGGTTGAACTGGTTGCTGCAAGGCCCCATTTGCTTCCCTGGGGTTGACCTGGTGGCTGCAAGGCCCATTTCGCTTCCCTGGGGTTGACCTGGTAGCTGCAAGGCCCCATTCCCTTGCCTGGGGTTGACCTGGTGGCTCCAAGGCCGCATTCGCTTGCCTGGGTTTGACCTGGTGGCTGCAAGGCCCCATTCGCTTGCCTGGGGTGACCTGGTGGCTGCAAGGCCCCATGTGCTTATCTGGGGTTGACCTGGTGGCTGCAAGGCCCCATGTGCTTACCTGGGGTTGAACTGGTTGCTGCAAGGCCCCATAGGCTTCCCTGGGGTTGACCTGGTGGCTGCAAGGCCCCTTTCGCTTCCCTGCGGTTGACCTCGTAGCTGCAAGGCCCCATTCCCTTGCCTGGGGTTGACCTGGTGGCTCCAAGGCCGCATTCGCTTGCCTGGGGTTGACCTGGTGGCTACAAGGCCCCTTTCGCTTGCCTGAAGGTTGACCTGGTGGCTGCAAGGCCCCATGTGCTTATCTGGGGTTCAACTGGTTGCTGGAAGGCCTCTTTCGCTTCCCTGGGGTTGACCTGGTAGCTGCAAGGCCCCATTCCCTTGCCTGGGGTTGACGTGGTGGCTGCAAGGCTGCATTCACTTGCCTGGGGTTGACCTGGTGGCTGCAAGGCCCCATGTGCTTATCTGGGGTTGACCTGGTGGCTGCAAGGCCCCATGTGCTTACTTGGGGTTGAACTGGTTGCTGCAAGGCCCCATTTGCTTCCCTGGGGTTGACCTGGTGGCTGCAGGCCCCTTTCGCTTCCCTGGGGTTGACCTGGTAGCTGCAAGGCCCCATTCCCTTGCCTGGGGTTGACCTGGTGGCTCCAAGGCCGCATTCGCTTGCCTGGGGTTGACCTGGTGGCTGCAAGGCCCCATTCGCTTGCCTGGGGTTGACCTGGTGGCTGCAAGGCCCCATGTGCTTATCTGGGGTTGAAATGGTTGCTGCAAGGCCCCATTCGCTTCCCTGGGTTTGACCTGGTGGCTGCAAGGCCCCGTTCACTTGCCTGGGGTTGACCTGGTGCCCGGACTTGCTGCCGGCCGTGGCTTCATTCCCAAACAACCACTGGGATTGCGGATGCAGGACATGCAGAACCGCCAGGGGCCTCAGACTCCATCAAGTGCCCCCCACACCCAGGCTTAAGCCTCCAAGGAGTGCCCCACCACACCTCGGCCAGAACCCATTCACTTGCCTGGGGTTGACCTGGTGGATGCAGGCCCCATAGGCTTGCACGGGGTTGACCTGTTGGCTGCAAGGCCCCATTTGCTTCCCTGGGCTTGACCTGGTGGCTGCAGGGCCCCATTCACTTGCCTGGGGTTGACCTGGTGGCTGCAAGGCCCCATGTGCTTATCTGGGGTTGACCTGGTGGCTGCAAGGCCCCATGTGCTTACCTGGGGTTGAACTGGTTGCTGCAAGGCCCCATTTGCTTCCCTGGGGTTGACCTGGTGGCTGCAAGGCCCCTTTCGCTTCCCTGGGGTTGACCTGGCAGCTGTAAGGCCCCATTCCCTTGCCTAGGGTTGACCTGGTGGCTCCAAGGCCGCATTGGCTTGCCTGGGGTTGACCTGGTGGCTGCAAGGCCCCATTCGCTTGCCTGGGGTGACCTGGTGGCTGCAAGGCCCCATGTGCTTATCTGGGGTTGACCTGGTGGCTGCAAGGCCCCATGTGCTTACCTGGGGTTGAACTGGTTGCTGCAAGGCCCCATAGGCTTCCCTGGGGTTGACCTGGTGGCTGCAAGGCCCCTTTCTCTTCCCTGCGGTTGACCTGGTAGCTGCAAGGCCCCATTCCCTTGCCTGGGGTTGACCTGGTGGCTCCAAGGCCGCATCCGCTTGCCTGGGGTTGACCTGGTGGCTTGAAGGCCCCATTCGCTTGCCTGGGGTTGACCTGGTGGCTGCAAGGCCCCATGTGCTTATCTGGGGTTGAACTGGTTGCTGCAAGGCCCCATTCGCTTCCCTGGGTTTGACCTGGTGGCTGCAAGGCCCCGTTCACTTGCCTGGGGTTGACCTGGTGCCCGGACTTGCTGCCGGCCGGGGCTTCATTCCCAAACAACCACTGGGATTGAGGATGCAGGACCTGCACAACCGCCAGGGGCTTAAGACTCCATCAAGTGCCCCCCACACCCAGGCTTAAGCCTCCAAGGAGTGCCCCGCCACACCTCGGCCAGAACGCATTCACTTGCCTGGGGTTGACCTGGTGGATGCAGGCCCCATAGGCTTGCACGGGGTTGACCTGTTGGCTGCAAGGCCCCATTAGCTTCCCTGGGCTTGACCTGGTGGCTGCAAGGCCCCATGTGCTTACCTGGGGTTGAACTGGTTGCTGCAAGGCCCCATTTGCTTCCCTGGGGTTGACCTGGTGGCTGCAAGGCCCCATTCGCTTCCCTGGGGTTGACCTGGTGGCTGCAAGGCCCCATTTGCTTGCCTGGGGTTGACCTGGTGGCTGCAAGGCCCCATTTCGCTTCGCTGGGGTTGACCTGGTGGCTGCAAGGCCCCATTCGCTTGCCTGGGGTTGACCTGGTGGCTGCAAGGCCCCATTCGCTTGCCTGGGGTTGACCTGGTGGCTGCAAGGCCCCATGTGCTTATCTGGGGTTGACCTGGTGGCTGCAAGGCCCCATGTGCTTACTGGGGTTGAACTGGTTGCTGCAAGGCCCCTTTCGCTTCCCTGGGGTTGACCTGGTAGCTGCAAGGCCCCATTCCCTTGCCTGGGGTTGACCTGGTGGCTCCAAGGCCGCATTCGCTTGCCTGGGGTTGACCTGGCGGCTGCAAGGCCCCATTCGCTTGCCTGGGGTTGACCTGGTGGCTGCAAGGCCCCATGTGCTTATCTGGGGTTGAACTGGTTGCTGCAAGGCCCCATTCGCTTCCCTGGGTTTGACCTGGTGGCTGCAAGGCCCCGTTCACTTGCCTGGGGTTGACCTGGTGGCCCGGACTTGCTGCCGGCCGGGGCTTCATTCCCAAACAACCACTGGGATTGCGGATGCAGGACCTGCACAACCGCCAGGGGCTTAAGACTCCATCAAGTGCCCCCCACACCCAGGCTTAAGCCTCCAAGGAGTGCCCCCGACACCTCGGCCAGAACGCATTCACTTGCCTGGGGTTGACCTGGTGGATGCAGGCCCCATAGGCTTGCAAGGGGTTGACCTGTTGGCTGCAAGGCCCCATTTGCTTCCCTGGGCTTGACCTGGTGGCTGCAAGGCCCCATTAGCTTCCCTGCAGGCCCCATTGCTTCCCTGGGCTTGACCTGGTGGCTGCAAGGCCCCATGTGCTTACCTGGGGTTGAACTGGTTGCTGCAAGGCCCCATTTGCTTCCCTGGGGTTGACCTGGTGGCTGCAAGGCCCCTTTCGCTTCCCTGGGGTTGACCTGGTAGCTGCAAGGCCCCATTCCCTTGCCTGGGGTTGACCTGGTGGCTCCAAGGCCGCATTCGCTTGCCTGGGGTTGACCTGGTGGCTGCAAGGCCCCATTCGCTTGCCTGGGGTTGACCTGGTGGCTGCAAGGCCCCATGTGCTTATCTGGGGTTGAACTGGTTGCTGCAAGGCCCCATTCGCTTCCCTGGGTTTGACCTGGTGGCTGCAAGGCCCCGTTCACTTGCCTGGGGTTGACCTGGTGCCCGGACTTGCTGCCGGCCGGGGCTTCATTCCCAAACAACCACTGGGATTGCGGATGCAGGACCTGCACAACCGCCAGGGGCTTAAGACTCCATCAAGTGCCCCCCACACCCAGGCTTAAGCCTCCAAGGAGTGCCCCGCCACACCTCGGCCAGAACCCATTCACTTGCCTGGGGTTGACCTGGTGGATGCAGGCCCCATAGGCTTGCACGGGGTTGACCTGTTGGCTGCAAGGCCCCATTAGCTTCCCTGGGCTTGACCTGGTGGCTGCAAGGCCCCATGTGCTTACCTGGGGTTGAACTGGTTGCTGCAAGGCCCCATTTGCTTCCCTGGGGTTGACCTGGTGGCTGCAAGGCCCCATGTGCTTACCTGGGGTTGAACTGGTTGCTGCAAGGCCCCATTTGCTTCCCTGGGGTTGACCTGGTGGCTGCAAGGCCCCATTCGCTTCCCTGGGGTTGAACTGGTAGCTGCAAGGCCCCATTCCCTTCCCTGGGGTTGCCTGGTGGCTGCAAGGCCCCATTCGCTTGCCTGGGGTTGACCTGGTGGATGCAAGGCCCCATTCCCTTGCCTGGGGTTGACCTGGTGGCTGCAAGGCCCCATTCGCTTGCCTGGGGTTGACCTGGTGGCTGCAAGGCCCCATTCGCTTGCCTGGGGTTGACCTGGTGGCTGCAAGGCCCCATGTGCTTATCTGGGGTTGAACTGGTTGCTGCAAGGCCCCTTTCGCTTCCCTGGGGTTGACCTGGTGGCTGCAAGGCCTGGGGTTGACCTGTTGGCTCCAAGGCCGCATTCGCTTGCCTGGGGTTGACCTGGTGGCTGCAAGGCCCCATTCGCTTGCCTGGGGTTGACCTGGTGGCTGCAAGGCCCCATGTGCTTACCTGGGGTTGAACTGGTTGCTGCAAGGCCCCATTTGCTTCCCTGGGGTTGACCTGGTGGCTGCAAGGCCCCATTGCTTACCTGGGGTTGACCTGGTGGCTGCAAGGCCGCATTCGCTTGCCTGGGGTTGACCTGGTGGCTGCAAGGCCCCATTCGCTTGCCTGAGGTTGACCTGGTGGCTTTCGCTTGCCTGGGGTTGACCTGGTGGCTGCAAGGCCCCATTTGCTTCCCTGGGGTTGACCTGGTGGCTGCAAGGCCCCATGTGCTTACCTGGGGTTGAACTGGTTGCTGCAAGGCCCCATTCGCTTCCCTGGGGTTGACCTGGTGGCTGCAAGGCCCCTTTCGCTTCCCTGGGGTTGACCTGGTAGCTGCAAGGCCCCATTCCCTTGCCTGGGGTTGACCTGGTGGCTCCAAGGCCGCATTCGCTTGCCTGGGGTTGACCTGGTGGCTGCAAGGCCCCATTCGCTTGCCTGGGGTTGACCTGGTGGCTGCAAGGCCCCATGTGCTTATCTGGGGTTGAACTGGTTGCTGCAAGGCCCCATTCGCTTCCCTGGGTTTGACCTGGTGGCTGCAAGGCCCCGTTCACTTGCCTGGGGTTGACCTGGTGACCGGACTTGCTGCCGGCCTGAGCTTCA
Organism: Crocodylus siamensis; assembly: GCF_052110815.1. Classification (NCBI taxonomy): domain Eukaryota; kingdom Metazoa; phylum Chordata; order Crocodylia; family Crocodylidae; genus Crocodylus; species Crocodylus siamensis. Next base: position 148,335 of record NW_028324429.1, on the reverse strand, counting down.
TTCCCAAACAACCACTGGGATTGCGGATGCAGGACCTGCACAACCGCCAGGGGCTTAAGACTCCATCAAGTGCCCCCCACACCCAGGCTTAAGCCTCCAAGGAGTGCCCCGCCACACCTCGGCCAGAACCCATTCACTTGCCTGGGGTTGACCTGGTAGATGCAGGCCCCATAGGATTGCACAGGGTTGACCTGTTGGCTGCAAGGCCCCATTAGCTTCCCTGGGCTTGACCTGGTGGCTGCAAGGCCCCATGTGCTTACCTGGGTTTGAACTGGTTGCTGCAAGGCCCCATTTGCTTCCCTGGGGTTGACCTGGTGGCTGCAAGGCCCCATTCGCTTCCCTGGGGTTGACCTGGTGGCTGCAAGGCCCCATTCCCTTGCCTGGGGTTGACCTGGTGGCTGCAAGGCCCCATTCGCTTGCCTGGGGTTGACCTGGTGGCTGCAAGGCCCCACTCGCTTGCCTGGGGTTGACCTGGTGGCTGCAAGGCCCCATGTCGCTTATCTGGGGTTGACCTGGTTGCTGCAAGGCCCCTTTCGCTTGCCTGGGGTTGACCTGGTGGCTGCAAGGCCGCATTCGCTTGCCTGGGGTTGACCTGGTGGCTGCAAGGCCCCATTCACTTGCCTGGGGTTGACCTGGTGGCTGCAAGGCCCCATGTGCTTATGGGGTTGAACTGGTTGCTGCTTTTGCTTCCCTGGGGTTGACCTGGTGGCTGCAAGGCCCCTTTCGCTTCCCTGGGGTTGACCTGGTGGCTGCAAGGCCCCATTCCCTTGCCTGGGGTTGACCTGGTGGCTCCAAGGCCGCATTCGCTTGCCTGGGGTTGACCTGGTGGCTGCAAGGCCCCATTCGCTTGCCTGGGGTTGACCTGGTGGCTGCAAGGCCCCATGTGCTTATCTGGGGTTGAACTGGTTGCTGCAAGGCCCCATTCGCTTGCCCGGGGTGACCTGGTGGCTGCAAGGCCCCATGTGCTTATCTGGGGTTGACCTGGTGGCTGCAAGGCCCCATGTGCTTACCTGGGGTTGAACTGGTTGCTGCAAGGCCCCATAGGCTTCCCTGGGGTTGACCTGGTGGCTGCAAGGCCCCTTTCGCTTCCCTGCGGTTGACCTGGTAGCTGCAAGGCCCCATTCCCTTGCCTGGGGTTGATCTGGTGGCTCCAAGGCCGCATTCGCTTGCCTGGGGTTGACCTGGTGGCTACAAGGCCCCATGTGCTTACCTGGGGTTGAACTGGTTGCTGCAAGGCCCCATTTGCTTCTCTGGGGTTGACCTGGTGGCTGCAAGGCCCCATTTGCTTGCCTGGGGTTGACCTGGTGGCTGCAGGGCCCCATTAGCTTCCCTGGGCTTGACCTGGTGGCTGCAAGGCCCCATGTGCTTACCTGGGGTTGAACTGGTTGCTGCAAGGCCCCATTTGCTTCCCTGGGGTTGACCTGGTGGCTGCAAGGCCCCTTTCGCTTCCCTGGGGTTGACCTGGTAGCTGCAAGGCCCCATTCCCTTGCCTGGGGTTGACCGTGGTGGCTCCAAGGCCGCATTCGCTTGCCTGGGGTTGACCTGGTGGATGCAGGCCCCATTCGCTTGCCTGGGGTTGAGCTGGTGGCTGCAAGGCCCCATGTGCTTATCTGAGGTTGAACTGGTTGCTGCAAGGCCCCATTCGCTTCCCTGGGTTTGACCTGGTGGCTGCAAGGCCCCGTTCACTTGCCTGGGGTTGACCTGGTGCCCGGACTTGGTGCCGGCCGGGGCTTCATTCCCAAACAACCACTGGGATTGCGGATGCAGGACCTGGACAACCGCCAGGGCCTTAAGACTCCATCAAGTGCCCCCCATACCCAGGCTTAAGCCTCCAAGGAGTGCGCCACCACACCTCGGCCAGAACCCATTCACTTGCCTGGGGTTGACCTGGTGGATGCAGGCCCCATAGGCTTGCACGGGGTTGACCTGTTGGCTGCAAGGCCCCATTTGCTTCCCTGGGCTTGACCTGGTGGCTGCAGGGCCCCATTAACTTGCCTGGGGTTGACCTGGTGGCTGCAAGGCCCCATGTGCTTATCTGGGGTTGACCTGGTGGCTGCAAGGCCCCATGTGCTTACCTGGGGTTGAACTGGTTGCTGCAAGGCCCCATTTGCTTCCCTGGGGTTGACCTGGTGGCTGCAAGGCCCCTTTCGCTTCCCTGGGGTTGACCTGGTAGCTGCAAGGCCCCATTCCCTTGCCTGGGGTTGACCGTGGTGGCTCCAAGGCCGCATTCGCTTGCCTGGGGTTGACCTGGTGGATGCAGGCCCAATTGGCTTGCCTGGGGTTGACCTGGTGGCTGCAAGGCCCCATGTGCTTATCTGAGGTTGAACTGGTTGCTGCAAGGCCCCATTCGCTTCCCTGGGTTTGACTTGGTGGCTGCAAGGCCCCGTTCACTTGCCTGGGGTTGACCTGGTGCCCGGACTTGCTGCCGGCCGGGGCTTCATTCCCAAACAACCACTGGGATTGCGGATGCAGGACCTGGACAACCGCCAGGGCCTTAAGACTCCATCAAGTGCCCCCCACACCCAGGCTTAAGCCTCCAAGGAGTGCCCCACCACACCTCGGCCAGAACCCATTCACTTGCCTGGGGTTGACCTGGTGGATGCAGGCCCCATAGGCTTGCACGGGGTTGACCTGTTGGCTGCAAGGCCCATTTGCTTCCCTGGGCTTGACCTGGTGGCTACAAGGCCCCATTAGCTTCCCTGGGCTTGACCTGGTGGCTGCAAGGCCCCATTCACTTGCCTGGGGTTGACCTGGTGGCTGCAAGGCCCCATTTGCTTCCCTGGGCTTGACCTGGTGGCTGCAGGGCCCCATTCAGTTGCCTGGGGTTGACCTGGTGGCTGCAAGGCCCCATGTGCTTATCTGGGGTTGACCTGGTGGCTGCAAGGCCCCATGTGCTTACCTGGGGTTGAACTGGTTGCTGCAAGGCCCCATTTGCTTCCCTGGGGTTGACCTGGTGGCTGCAAGGCCCCTTTCGCTTCCCTGGGGTTGACCTGGTAGCTGCAAGGCCCCATTCCCTTGCCTGGGGTTGACCTGGTGGCTCCAAGGCCGCATTCGCTTGCCTGGGGTTGACCTGGTGGCTGCAAGGCCCCATTCGCTTGCCTGGGGTGACCTGGTGGCTGCAAGGCCCCATGTGCTTATCTGGGGTTGACCTGGTGGCTGCAAGGCCCCATGTGCTTACCTGGGGTTGAACTGGTTGCTGCAAGGCCCCATAGGCTTCCCTGGGGTTGACCTGGTGGCTGCAAGGCCCCTTTCGCTTCCCTGGGGTTGACCTCGTAGCTGCAAGGCCCCATTCCCTTGCCTGGGGTTGACCTGGTGGCTCCAAGGCCGCATTCGCTTGCCTGGGGTTGACCTGGTGGCTGCAAGGCCCCATTCGCTTGCCTGGGGTTGACCTGGTGGCTGCAAGGCCCCATGTGCTTATCTGGGGTTGAACTGGTTGCTGCAAGGCCCCATTCGCTTCCCTGGGGTTGACCTGGTGGCTGCAAGGCCCCGTTCACTTGCCTGGGGTGGACCTGGTGCCCGGACTTGCTGCCGGCCGGGGCTTCATTCCCAAACAACCACTGGGATTGCCAGGACCTGCACAACCGCCAGGGGCTTAAGCCTCCATCAAGTGCCCCCCACACCCAGGCTTAAGCCTCCAAAGAGTGCCCCCCCACACCTCGGCCAGAACTGGGGTTGACCTGGTGGATGCAGGCCCCATAGGCTTGCACGGGGTTGACCTGTTGGCTGCAAGGCCCCATTTGCTTCCCTGGGGTTGACCTGGTGGCTGCAAGGCCCCATTAGCTTATCTGGGGTTGACCTGGTGGCTGCAAGGCCCCATGTGCTTACCTGGGGTTGAACTGGTTGCTGCAAGGCCCCATTTGCTTCCCTGGGGTTGACCTGGTGGCTGCAAGGCCCCTTTCGCTTCCCTGGGGTTGACCTGGTAGCTGCAAGGCCCCATTCCCTTGCCTGGGGTTGACCTGGTGGCTCCAAGGCCGCATTCGCTTGCCTGGGGTTGACCTGGTGGCTGCAAGGCCCCATTCGCTTGCCTGGGGTTGACCTGGTGGCTGCAAGGCCCCATGTGCTTATCTGGGGTTGAACTGGTTGCTGCAAGGCCCCATTCGCTTCCCTGGGTTTGACTTGGTGGCTGCAAGGCCCCGTTCACTTGCCTGGGGTTGACCTGGTGCCCGGACTTGCTGCCGGCCGGGGCTTCATTCCCAAACAACCACTGGGATTGCGGATGCAGGACCTGGACAACCGCCAGGGCCTTAAGACTCCATCAAGTGCCCCCCACACCCAGGCTTAAGCCTCCAAGGAGTGCCCCACCACACCTCGGCCAGAACCCATTCACTTGCCTGGGGTTGACCTGGTGGATGCAGGCCCCATAGGCTTGCACGGGGTTGACCTGTTGGCTGCAAGGCCCCATTTGCTTCCCTGGGCTTGACCTGGTGGCTGCAGGGCCCCATTCACTTGCCTGGGGTTTACCTGGTGGCTGCAAGGCCCCATGTGCTTATCTGGGGTTGACCTGGTGGCTGCAAGGCCCCATGTGCTTACCTGGGGTTGAACTGGTTGCTGCAAGGCCCCATTTGCTTCCCTGGGGTTGACCTGGTGGCTGCAAGGCCCCTTTCGCTTCCCTGGGGTTGACCTGGTGGGCCCCATTCCCTTGCCTAACCTGGTGGCTCCAAGGCCTCATTGGCTTGCCTGGGGTTGACCTGGTGGCTGCAAGGCACCATTCGCTTGCCTGGGGTGACCTGGTGGCTGCAAGGCCCCATGTGCTTATCTGGGGTTGACCTGGTGGCTGCAAGGCCCCATGTGCTTACCTTTGAACTGGTTGCTGCAAGGCCCCATAGGCTGGGGTTGACCTGGTGGCTGCAAGGCCCCATTTCTCTTCCCTGCGGTTGACCTGGTAGCTGCAAGGCCCCATTCCCTTGCCTGGGGTTGACCGTGGTGGCTCCAAGGCCGCATTCGCTTGCCTGGGGTTGACCTGGTGGATGCAGGCCCCATTCGCTTGCCTGGGGTTGACCTGGTGGCTGCAAGGCCCCATGTGCTTATCTGAGGTTGAACTGGTTGCTGCAAGGCCCCATTCGCTTCCCTGGGTTTCACTTGGTGGCTGCAAGGCCCCGTTCACTTGCCTGGGGTTGACCTGGTGCCCGGACTCGCTGCCGGCCGGGGCTTCATTCCCAAACAACCACTGGGATTGCGGATGCAGGACCTGGACAACCGCCAGGGCCTTAAGACTCCATCAAGTGCCCCCCACACCCAGGTTTAAGCCTCCAAGGAGTGCCCTCCCACACCTCGGCCAGAACCCATTCACTTCCCTGGGTTTGACCTGGTGGATGCAGGCCCCATAGGCTTGCACGGGGTTGACCTGTTGGCTGCAAGGCCCATTTGCTTCCCTGGGCTTGACCTGGTGGCTACAAGGCCCCATTAGCTTCCCTGGGCTGGTTGCTTCAAGGCCCCTTTTGCTTCCCTGGGGTTGACCTGACCTGGTGGCTGCAAGGCCCCATTCACTTGCCTGGGGTTGACCTGGTGGCTGCAAGGCCCCATTTGCTTCCCTGGGCTTGACCTGGTGGCTGCAGGGCCCCATTCAGTTGACTGGGGTTGACCTGGTGGCTGCAAGGCCCCATGTGCTTATCTGGGGTTGACCTGGTGGCTGCAAGGCCCCATGTGCTTACCTGGGGTTGAACTGGTTGCTGCAAGGCCCCATTTGCTTCCCTGGGGTTGACCTGGTGGCTGCAAGGCCCATTTCGCTTCCCTGGGGTTGACCTGGTAGCTGCAAGGCCCCATTCCCTTGCCTGGGGTTGACCTGGTGGCTCCAAGGCCGCATTCGCTTGCCTGGGTTTGACCTGGTGGCTGCAAGGCCCCATTCGCTTGCCTGGGGTGACCTGGTGGCTGCAAGGCCCCATGTGCTTATCTGGGGTTGACCTGGTGGCTGCAAGGCCCCATGTGCTTACCTGGGGTTGAACTGGTTGCTGCAAGGCCCCATAGGCTTCCCTGGGGTTGACCTGGTGGCTGCAAGGCCCCTTTCGCTTCCCTGCGGTTGACCTGGTAGCTGCAAGGCCCCATTCCCTTGCCTGGGGTTGACCTGGTGGCTCCAAGGCCGCATTCGCTTGCCTGGGGTTGACCTGGTGGCTACGAGGCCCCTTTCGCTGGCCTGAAAGGTTGACCTGGTGGCTGCAAGGCCCCATGTGCTTATCTGTGGTTCAACTGGTTGCTGCAAGGCCTCTTTCGCTTCCCTGGGGTTGACCTGGTAGCTGCAAGGCCCCATTCCCTTGCCTGGGGTTGACGTGGTGGCTGCAAGGCTGCATTCGCTTGCCTGGGGTTGACCTGGCGCCTGCAAGGCCCCATTCACTTGCCTGGGGTTGACCTGGTGGCTGCAAGGCCCCATGTGCTTATCTGGGGTTGACCTGGTGGCTGCAAGGCCCCATGTGCTTACTTGGGGTTGAACTGGTTGCTGCAAGGCCCCATTTGCTTCCCTGGGGTTGACCTGGTGGCTGCAAGGCCCCTTTCGCTTCCCTGGGGTTGACCTGGTAGCTGCAAGGCCCCATTCCTTTGCCTGGGGTTGACCTGGTGGCTCCAAGGCCGCATTCGCTTGCCTGGGGTTGACCTGGTGGCTGCAAGGCCCCATTCGCTTGCCTGGGGTTGACCTGGTGGCTGCAAGGCCCCATGTGCTTATCTGGGGTTGGAATGGTTGCTGCAAGGCCCCATTCGCTTCCCTGGGTTTGACCTGGTGGCTGCAAGGCCCCATTCACTTGCCTGGGGTTGACCTGGTGCCCGGACTTGCTGCCGGCCGTGGCTTCATTCCCAAACAACCACTGGGATTGCGGATGCAGGACATGCACAACCGACAGGGGCCTTAGACTCCATCAAGTGCCCCCCACACCCAGGCTTAAGCCTCCAAGGAGTGCCCCACCACACCTTGGCCAGAACCCATTCACTTGCCTGGGGTTGACCTGGTGGATGCAGGCCCCATAGGCTTGCACGGGGTTGACCTGTTGGCTGCAAGGCCCCATTTGCTTCCCTGGGCTTGACCTGGTGGCTGCAGGGCCCCATTCACTTGCCTGGGGTTTACCTGGTGGCTGCAAGGCCCCATGTGCTTATCTGGGGTTGACCTGGTGGCTGCAAGGCCCCATGTGCTTACCTGGGGTTGAACTGGTTGCTGCAAGGCCCCATTTGCTTCCCTGGGGTTGACCTGGTGGCTGCAAGGCCCCTTTCGCTTCCCTGGGGTTGACCTGGCAGCTGTAAGGCCCCATTCCCTTGCCTAGGGTTGACCTGGTGGCTCCAAGGCCGCATCCGCTTGCCTGGGGTTGACCTGGTGGCTGCAAGGCCCCATTCGCTTGCCTGGGGTGACCTGGTGGCTGCAAGGCCCCATGTGCTTATCTGGGGTTGACCTGGTGGCTGCAAGGCCCCATGTGCTTACCTGGGGTTGAACTGGTTGCTGCAAGGCCCCATAGGCTTCCCTGGGGTTGACCTGGTGGCTGCAAGGCCCCTTTCTCTTCCCTGCGGTTGACCTGGTAGCTGCAAGGCCCCATTCCCTTGCCTGGGGTTGACCTGGTGGCTCCAAGGCCGCATCCGCTTGCCTGGGGTTGACCTGGTGGCTTGAAGGCCCCATTCGCTTGCCTGGGGTTGACCTGGTGGCTGCAAGGCCCCATGTGCTTATCTGGGGTTGAACTGGTTGCTGCAAGGCCCCTTTCGCTTCCCTGGGGTTGACCTGGTAGCTGCAAGGCCCCATTCCCTTGCCTGGGGTTGACCTGGTGGCTGCAAGGCCGCATTCGCTTGCCTGGGGTTGACCTGGCGGCTGCAAGGCCCCATTCACTTGCCTGGGGTTGACCTGGTGGCTGCAAGGCCCCATGTGCTTATCTGGGGTTGACCTGGTGGCTGCAAGGCCCCATGTGCTTACTTGGGGTTGAACGGGTTGCTGCAAGGCCCCATTTGCTTCCCTGGGGTTGACCTGGTGGCTGCAAGGCCCCTTTCGCTTCCCTGGGGTTGACCTGGTAGCTGCAAGGCCCCATTCCCTTGCCAGGGGTTGACCTGGTGGCTCCAAGGCCGCATTCGCTTGCCTGGGGTTGACCTGGTGGCTGCAAGGCCCCATTTGCTTCTCTGGGGTTGACCTGGTGGCTGCAAGGCCCCATGTGCTTATCTGGGGTTGAACTGGTTGCTGCAAGGCCCCATTCGCTTCCCTGGGTTTGACCTGGTGGCTGCAAGGCCCCGTTCACTTGCCTGGGGTTGACCTGGTGACCAGACTTGCTGCCGGCCTGAGCTTCATTCCCAAACAACCACTGGGATTGCGGATGCAGGACCTGCACAACCGCCAGGGGCTTAAGACTCCATCAAGTGCCCCCCACACCCAGGCTTAAGCCTCCAAGGAGTGCCCCGCCACACCTCGGCCAGAACCCATTCACTTGCCTGGGGTTGACCTGGTAGATGCAGGCCCCATAGGATTGCACAGGGTTGACCTGTTGTCTGCAAGGCCCCATTAGCTTCCCTGGGCTTGACCTGGTGGCTGCAAGGCCCCATGTGCTTACCTGGGTTTGAACTGGTTGCTGCAAGGCCCCATTTGCTTCCCTGGGGTTCACCTGGTGGCTGCAAGGCCCCTTTCGCTTCCCTGCGGTTGACCTGGTGGATGCAAGGCCCCATTCCCTTGCCTAGGGTTGACCTGGTGGCGGCAAGGCCCCATTCGCTTGCCTGGGGTTGACCTGGTGGCTGCAAGGCCCCACTCGCTTGCCTGGGGTTGACCTGGTGGCTGCAAGGCCCCATGTGCTTATCTGGGGTTGAACTGGTTGCTGCAAGGCCCCTTTCGCTTCCCTGGGGTTGACCTGGTGGCTGCAAGGCCGCATTCGCTTGCCTGGGGTTGACCTGGGGGCTGCAAGGCCCCATTCACTTGCCTGCGGTTGACCTGGTGGCTGCAAGGCCCCATGTGCTTACCTGGGGTTGAACTGGTTGCTGCTAGGCCCCATTGGCTTCCCTGGGGTTGACCTGGTGGCTGCAAGGCCCCTTTCGCTTCCCTGGGGTTGACCTGGTAGCTGCAAGGCCCCATTCCCTTGCCTGTGGTTGACCTGGTGGCTCCAAGGCCGCATTCGCTTGCCTGGGGTTGACCTGGTGGCTGCAAGGCCCCATTCGCTTGCCTGGGGTTGACCTGGTGGCTGCAAGGCCCCATGTGCTTATCTGGGGTTGAACTGGTTGCTGCAAGGCCCCATTCGCTTGCCTGGGGTGACCTGGTGGCTGCAAGGCCCCATGTGCTTATCTGGGGTTGACCTGGTGGCTGCAAGGCCCCATGTGCTTACCTGGGGTTGAACTGGTTGCTGCAAGGCCCCATAGGCTTCCCTGGGGTTGACCTGGTGGCTGCAAGGCCCCTTTCGCTTCCCTGCGGTTGACCTGGTAGCTGCAAGGCCCCATTCCCTTGCCTGGGGTTGATCTGGTGGCTCCAAGGCCGCATTCGCTTGCCTGGGGTTGACCTGGTGGCTACAAGGCCCCATGTGCTTACCTGGGGTTGAACTGGTTGCTGCAAGGCCCCATTTGCTTCTCTGGGGTTGACCTGGTGGCTGCAAGGCCCCATTTGCTTGCCTGGGGTTGACCTGGTGGCTGCAGGGCCCCATTAGCTTCCCTGGGCTTGACCTGGTGGCTGCAAGGCCCCATGTGCTTACCTGGGGTTGAACTGGTTGCTGCAAGGCCCCATTTGCTTCCCTGGGGTTGACCTGGTGGCTGCAAGGCCCCTTTCGCTTCCCTGGGGTTGACCTGGTAGCTGCAAGGCCCCATTCCCTTGCCTGGGGTTGACCGTGGTGGCTCCAAGGCCGCATTCGCTTGCCTGGGGTTGACCTGGTGGATGCAGGCCCCATTCGCTTGCCTGGGGTTGACCTGGTGGCTGCAAGGCCCCATGTGCTTATCTGAGGTTGAACTGGTTGCTGCAAGGCCCCATTCGCTTCCCTGGGTTTGACCTGGTGGCTGCAAGGCCCCGTTCACTTGCCTGGGGTTGACCTGGTGCCCGGACTTGCTGCCGGCCGGGGCTTCATTCCCAAACAACCACTGGGATTGCGGATGCAGGACCTGGACAACCGCCAGGGCCTTAAGACTCCATCAAGTGCCCCCCATACCCAGGCTTAAGCCTCCAAGGAGTGCGCCACCACACCTCGGCCAGAACCCATTCACTTGCCTGGGGTTGACCTGGTGGATGCAGGCCCCATAGGCTTGCACGGGGTTGACCTGTTGGCTGCAAGGCCCCATTTGCTTCCCTGGGGTTGACCTGGTGGCTGCAGGGCCCCATTAACTTGCCTGGGGTTGACCTGGTGGCTGCAAGGCCCCATGTGCTTATCTGGGGTTGACCTGGTGGCTGCAAGGCCCCATGTGCTTACCTGGGGTTGAACTGGTTGCTGCAAGGCCCCATTTGCTTCCCTGGGGTTGACCTGGTGGCTGCAAGGCCCCTTTCGCTTCCCTGGGGTTGACCTGGTAGCTGCAAGGCCCCATTCCCTTGCCTGGGGTTGACCGTGGTGGCTCCAAGGCCGCATTCGCTTGCCTGGGGTTGACCTGGTGGATGCAGGCCCAATTGGCTTGCCTGGGGTTGACCTGGTGGCTGCAAGGCCCCATGTGCTTATCTGAGGTTGAACTGGTTGCTGCAAGGCCCCATTCGCTTCCCTGGGTTTGACTTGGTGGCTGCAAGGCCCCGTTCACTTGCCTGGGGTTGACCTGGTGCCCGGACTGCTGCCGGCCGGGGCTTCATTCCCAAACAACCACTGGGATTGCGGATGCAGGACCTGGACAACCGCCAGGGCCTTAAGACTCCATCAAGTGCCCCCCACACCCAGGCTTAAGCCTCCAAGGAGTGCCCCACCACACCTCGGCCAGAACCCATTCACTTGCCTGGGGTTGACCTGGTGGATGCAGGCCCCATAGGCTTGCACGGGGTTGACCTGTTGGCTGCAAGGCCCCATTTGCTTCCCTGGGCTTGACCTGGTGGCTCCATTTGCTTCCCTGGGCTTGACCTGGTGGCTGCAGGGCCCCATTCACTTGCCTGGGGTTGACCTGGTGGCTGCAAGGCCCCATGTGCTTATCTGGGGTTGACCTGGTGGCTGCAAGGCCCCATGTGCTTACCTGGGGTTGAACTGGTTGCTGCAAGGCCCCATTTGCTTCCCTGGGGTTGACCTGGTGGCTGCAAGGCCCCTTTCGCTTCCCTGGGGTTGACCTGGTAGCTGTAAGGCCCCATTCCCTTGCCTGGGGTTGACCTGGTGGCTCCAAGGCCGCATTCGCTTGCCTGGGGTTGACCTGGTGGCTGCAAGGCCCCATTCGCTTGCCTGGGGTGACCTGGTGGCTGCAAGGCCCCATGTGCTTATCTGGGGTTGACCTGGTGGCTGCAAGGCCCCATGTGCTTACCTGGGGTTGAACTGGTTGCTGCAAGGCCCCATAGGCTTCCCTGGGGTTGACCTGGTGGCTGCAAGGCCCCTTTCGCTTCCCTGCGGTTGACCTGGTAGCTGCAAGGCCCCATTCCCTTGCCTGGGGTTGACCTGGTGGCTCCAAGGCCGCATTCGCTTGCCTGGGGTTGACCTGGTGGCTGCAAGGCCCCAAGGCCCCATTCGCTTGCCTGGGGTTGACCTGGTGGCTGCAAGGCCCCATGTGCTTATCTGGGGCAGGACCTTTAAGAACTGGTGCGCTGCAAGGCCCCCCCCACACCTTTCACTTCCCTGGGGTTGACCTGGTGGCTGCAAGGCCCCATTCCCTTGCCTGGGGTTGACCTGGTGGCTGCAAGGCCCCATTCGCTTGCCTGGGGTTGACCTGGTGGCTGCAAGGCCCCATTCACTTGCCTGGGGTTGACCTGGTGGCTGCAAGGCCCCATGTGCTTATCTGGGGTTGACCTGGTGGCTGCAAGGCCCCATGTGCTTACCTGGGGTTGAACTGGTTGCTGCAAGGCCCCATTTGCTTCCCTGGGGTTGACCTGGTGGCTGCAAGGCCCCTTTCGCTTCCCTGGGGTTGACCTGGTAGCTGCAAGGCCCCATTCCCTTGCCTGGGGTTGACCTGGTGGCTCCAAGGCCGCATTCGCTTGCCTGGGGTTGACCTGGTGGATGCAAGGCCCCATTCGCTTGCCTGGGGTTGACCTGGTGGCTGCAAGGCCCCATGTGCTTATCTGGGGTTGAACTGGTTGCTGCAAGGCCCCATTCGCTTCCCTGGGTTTGACCTGGTGGCTGCAAGGCCCCGTTCACTTGCCTGGGGTTGACCTGGTGCCCGGACTTGCTGCCGGCCGGGGCTTCATTCCCAAACAACCACTGGGATTGCGGATGCAGGACCTGCACAACCGCCAGGGGCCTTAAGACTCCATCAAGTGCCCCCCACACCCAGGCTTAAGCCTCCAAGGAGTGCCCCCCACACCTCGGCCAGAACCCATTCACTTGCCTGGGGTTGACCTGGTGGATGCAGGCCCCATAGGCTTGCACGGGGTTGACCTGTTGGCTGCAAGGCCCCATTTGCTTCCCTGGGCTTGACCTGGTGGCTGCAAGGCCCCATTCACTTGCCTGGGGTTGACCTGGTGGCTGCAAGGCCCCATTTGCTTCCTGGTGGCTGGGGTTGACCTGGTGGCTGCAAGGCCCCATGTGCTTACCTGGGGTTGAACTGGTTGCTGCAAGGCCCCATTTGCTTCCCTGGGGTTGACCTGGTGGCTGCAAGGCCCCTTTCGCTTCCCTGGGGTTGACCTGGTGGCTGCAAGGCCCCATTCCCTTGCCTGGGGTTGACCTGGTGGCTCCAAGGCCGCATTCGCTTGCCTGGGGTTGACCTGGTGGCTGCAAGGCCCCATTCGCTTGCCTGGGGTTGACCTGGTGGCTGCAAGGCCCCATGTGCTTATCTGGGGTTGACCTGGTGGCTGCAAGGCCCCATGTGCTTACCTGGGGTTGAACTGGTTGCTGCAAGGCCCCATAGGCTTCCCTGGGGTTGACCTGGTGGCTGCAAGGCCCCTTTCGCTTCCCTGCGGTTGACCTGGTAGCTGCAAGGCCCCATTCCCTTGCCTGGGGTTGACCTGGTGGCTCCAAGGCCGCATTCGCTTGCCTGGGGTTGACCTGGTGGCTTGAAGGCCCCATTCGCTTGCCTGGGGTTGACCTGGTGGCTGCAAGGCCCCATGTGCTTATCTGGGGTTGAACTGGTTGCTGCAAGGCCCCTTTCGCTTCCCTGGGGTTGACCTGGTAGCTGCAAGGCCCCATTCCCTTGCCTGGGGTTGACCTGGTGGCTGCAAGGCCGCATTCGCTTGCCTGGGGTTGACCTGGCGGCTGCAAGGCCCCATTCACTTGCCTGGGGTTGACCTGGTGGCTGCAAGGCCCCATGTGCTTATCTGGGGTTGACCTGGTGGCTGCAAGGCCCCATGTGCTTACTTGGGGTTGAACTGGTTGCTGCAAGGCCCCATTTGCTTCCCTGGGGTTGACCTGGTGGCTGCAAGGCCCCTTTCGCTTCCCTGGGGTTGACCTGGTAGCTGCAAGGCCCCATTCCCTTGCCTGGGGTTGACCTGGTGGCTCCAAGGCCGCATTCGCTTGCCTGGGGTTGACCTGGTGGCTGCAAGGCCCCATTCGCTTGCCTGGGGTTGACCTGGTGGCTGCAAGGCCCCATGTGCTTATCTGGGGTTGAACTGGTTGCTGCAAGGCCCCATTCGCTTCCCTGGGTTTGACCTGGTGGCTGCAAGGCCCCGTTCACTTGCCTGGGGTTGACCTGGTGCCCGGACTTGCTGCCGGCCGGGGCTTCATTCCCAAACAACCACTGGGATTGCGGATGCAGGACCTGCACAACCGCCAGGGGCTTAAGACTCCATCAAGTGCCCCCCACACCCAGGCTTAAGCCTCCAAGGAGTGCCCCGCCACACCTCGGCCAGAACCCATTCACTTGCCTGGGGTTGACCTGGTGGATGCAGGCCCCATAGGATTGCACGGGGTTGACCTGTTGGCTGCAAGGCCCCATTTGCTTCCCTGGGCTTGACCTGGTGGCTGCAAGGCCCCATTAGCTTACCTGGGCTTGACCTGGTGGCTGCAAGGCCCCATTTGCTTCCCTGGGGTTGACCTGGTGGCTGCAAGGCCCCATTTCGCTTCCCTGCGGTTGACCTGGTGGCTGCAAGGCCCCATTCCCTTGCCTGGGGTTGACCTGGTGGCTGCAAGGCCCCATTCGCTTGCCTGGGGTTGCCCTGGTGGCTGCAAGGCCCCTTTCGCTTCCCTGGGGTTGACCTGGTGGCTGCAAGGCCGCATTCGCTTGCCTGGGGTTGACCTGGGGGCTGCAAGGCCCCATTCACTTGCCTGCGGTTGACCTGGTGGCTGCAAGGCCCCATGTGCTTACCTGGGGTTGAACTGGTTGCTGCTAGGCCCCATTTGCTTCCCTGGGGTTGACCTGGTGGCTGCAAGGCCCCTTTCGCTTCCCTGGGGTTGACCTGGTGGCTGCAAGGCCCCATTCC
>NW_028324429.1:57531-133855 GCF_052110815.1 Crocodylus siamensis | reverse complement strand
GCTTCCCTGGGGTTGACCTGGTGGCTGCAAGGCCCCATTCCCTTACCTGGTGTTGACCTGGTGGCTCCAAGGCCGCATTCGCTTGCCTGGGGTTGACCTGGTGGCTGCAAGGCCCCATTCGCTTGCCTGGGGTTGACCTGGTGGCTGCAAGGCCCCATGTGCTTATCTGGGGTTGAACTGGTTGCTGCAAGGCCCCATTCGCTTCCCTGGGGTTGACCTGGTGGCTGCAAGGCCCCGTTCACTTGCCTGGGGTTGACCTGGTGCCCGGACTTGCTGCCGGACAGGGCTTCATTCCCAAACAACCACTGGGATTGCGGATGCAGGACCTGCACAACCGCCAGAGGCTTAAGACTCCATCAAGTGCCCCCCACACCCTGGCTTAAGCCTCCAAATAGTGCCCCCCCACACCTCGGCCAGAACGCATTCACTTGCCTGGGGTTGACCTAGTGAATGCAGGCCCCATAGGCTTGCACGGGCTTGACCTGTTGGCTGCAAGGCCCCATTTGCTTCCCTGGGGTTGACCTGGTGGCTGCAAGGCCCCATTAGCTTCCCTGGGGTTGATCTGGGGGCTGCCAGGCCCCATGTGATTCCCCGGGGTTGAACTGGTTGCTGCAAGGCCCCTTTCGTTCCCTGGGGTTGACCTGGTAGCTGCAAGGCCCCATTCGCTTGCCTGGGTTTGACCTGGTGGCTGCAAGGCCCCATGTGCTTATCCGGGGTTGAACTGGTTTCTGCAAGGCCCCTTTCGCTTCCCTGGGGTTGACCTGGTAGCTGCAAGGCCACATTCCCTTGTCTGGGGTTGACCTGGTGGCTGCAAGGCCGCATTCGCTTGCCTGGGGTTGACCTGGTGGCTGCAAGGCCCCATGTGCTTATCTGGGGTTGACCTGGTGGCTGCAAGGCCCCATGTGCTTACCTGGGGTTGACCTGGTTGCTGCAAGGCCCCATTTGCTTCCCTGGGGTTGACCTGGTGGCTGCAAGGCCCCTTTCGCTTCCCTGGGGTTGACCTGGTGGCTCCAAGTCCGCATTCGCTTGCCTGGGGTTGACCTGGTGGCTGCAAGGCCCCATTCGCTTGCCGGGGGTTGACCTGGTGGCTGCAAGGCCCCATGTGCTTATCTGGGGTTGAACTGGTTGCTGCAAGGCCCCATTCGCTTCCCTGGGTTTGACCTGGTGGCTGCAAGGCCCCGTTCACTTGCTTGGGGTTGACCTGGTGACCGGACTTGCTGCCGGCCGGGGCTTCATTCCCGAACACCACTCGGATTTCGGATGCAGGAGCTGCACAAACGCCAGGGGCTTAAGACTCCATCAAGTGCCCCAAACACCCAGGCTTAAGCCTCCAAGGAGTGCCCCGCCACACCTCGGCCAGAACCCATTCACTTGCCTGGGGTTGACCTGGTGGATGCAGGCCCCATAGGCTTGCACGGGGTTGACCTGTTGGCTGCAAGGCCCCATTAGCTTCCCTGGGCTTGACCTGGTGGCTGCAACGCCCCATGTGCTTACCAGGGGTTGAACTGGTTGCTGCAAGGCCCCATTTGCTTCCCTGGGGTTGACCTGGTCGCTGCAAGGCCCCTTTCGCTTCCCTGCGGTTGACCTGGTGGATGCAAGGCCCCATTCCCTTGCCTGGGGTTGACCTGGTGGCTCCAAGGCCGCATTCGCTTGCCTGGGGTTGACCTGGTGGCTGCAAGGCCCCATTCGCTTGCCTGGGGTTGACCTGGTGGCTGCAAGGCCCCATGTGCTTATCTGGGGTTGAACTGGTTGCTGCAAGGCCCCTTTCGCTTCCCTGGGGTTGACCTGGTGGCTGCAAGGCCCCATTCACTTGCCTGGGGTTGATCTGGTGGCTGCAAGGCCCCATGTGCTTATCTGGGGTTGACCTGGTGGCTGCAAGGCCCCATGTGCTCTACCTGGGGTTGAACTGGTTGCTGCAAGGCCCCATTTGCTTCCCTGGGCTTGACCTGGTGGCTGCAAGGCCCGTTTCGCTTCCCTGATGTTGACCTGGTAGCTGCAAGGCCCCATTCCCTTGCCTGGGGTTGACCTGGTGGCTCCAAGGCCACATTCGCTTGCCTGGGGTTGACCTGGTGACTGCAAGGCCCCATTCGCTTGCCTGGGGTTGACCTGGTGGCTGCAAGGCCCCATGTGCTTATCTGGGGTTGAACTGGTTGCTGCAAGGCCCCATTCGCTTCCCTGGGGTTGACCTGGTGGCTGCAAGGCCCCGTTCACTTGCCTGGGGTTGACCTGGTGCCCGGACTTGCTGCCTGCCGGGGCTTCATTCCCAAACAACCACTGGGATTGCGGATGCAGGACCTGCACAACCGCCAGGGGCTTCAGATTCCATCAAGTGCCCCCCACACCCAGGCTTAAGCCTCCAAGGAGTGCCCCGCCACACCTCGGCCAGAACCCATTCACTTGCCTGGGGTTGACCTGGTGGATGC
The DNA here is from genome assembly GCF_052110815.1 of Crocodylus siamensis. NCBI lineage: Eukaryota > Metazoa > Chordata > Crocodylia > Crocodylidae > Crocodylus > Crocodylus siamensis. Next base: position 131,432 of record NW_028324429.1, on the reverse strand, counting down.
AGGCCGCATAGGCTTGCACGGGGTTGACCTGTTGGCTGCAAGGCCCCATTAGCTTCCCTGGGCTTGACCTGGTGGCTGCAAGGCCCCATGTGCTTACCTGGGGTTGAACTGGTTGCTGCAAGGCCCCATTTGCTTCCCTGGGGTTGACCTGGTGGCTGCAAGCCCCATGTGCTTACCTCGGGTTGAACTGGTTGCTGCAAGGCCCCATTTGCTTCCCTGGGATTGACCTGGTGGCTGCAAGGCCCCTTTCGCTTCCCTGCGGTTGACCTGGTGGATGCAAGGCCCCATTCCCTTGCCTGGGGTTGACCTGGTGGCTCCAAGGCCGCATTCGCTTGCCTGGGGTTGACCTGGTGGCTGCAAGGCCCCATTCGCTTGCCTGGGGTTGACCTGGTGGCTGCAAGGCCCCGTTCACTTGCCTGGGGTTGACCTGGTGCCCCGACTTGCTGCCTGCCGGGGCTTTATTCCCAAACAACCACTGGGATTGCGGATGCAGGACCTGCACAACCGCCAGGGGCTTAAGACTCCATCAAGTGCCCCCCACACCCAGGCTTAAGCCTCCAAGGAGTGCCCCTCCACACCTCAGCCAGATCCCATTCACTTGCCTGGGGTTGACCTGGTGGATGCAGGCCCCATAGGCTTGCACGGGGTTGACCTGTTGGCTGCAAGGCCCCATTTGCTTCCCTGGGGTTGACCTGGTGGCTGCAAGGCCCCATTAGCTTCCCTGGGCTTGACCTGGTGGCTGCAAGGCCCCATGTGCTTACCTGGGGTGGAACTAGTTGCTGCAAGGCACCATTTGCTTCCCTGGGGTTGACCTGGTGGCTGCAAGGCCCCTTTCGCTTCCCTGTGGTTGACCTGGTGTCTGCAAGGCCCCATTCCCTTACCTGGTGTTGACCTGGTGGCTCCAACGCCGCATTCGCTTGCCTGGGTTTGACCTGGTGGCTGCAAAGCCCCATTCGCTTGCCTGGGGTTGACCTGGTGGCTGCAAGGCCCCATGTGCTTAACTGGGGTTGAACTGGTTGCTGCAAGGCCCCATTCGCTTCCCTGGGGTTGACCTGGTGGCTGCAAGGCCCCGTTCACTTGCCTGGGGTTGACCTGGTGCCCGGACTTGCTGCCGGACGGGGCTTCATTCCCAAACAACCACTGGGATTCCGGATGCAGGACCTGCACAACCGCCAGAGGCTTAAGACTCCATCAAGTGCCCCCCACACCCTGGCTTAAGCCTCCAAGGAGTGCCCCCCCACACCTCGGCCAGAACGCATTCACTTGCCTGGGGTTGACCTGGTGAATACAGGCCCCATAGGCTTGCACGGGCTTGACCTGTTGGCTGCAAGGCCCCATTTGCTTCCCTGGGGTTGACCTGGGGGCTGCAAGGCCCCATTAGCTTCCCTGGGGTTGATCTGGTGGCTGCCAGGCCCCATGTGATTCCCTGCGGTTGACCTGGTGGATGCAAGGGCCCATTCCCTTGCCTGGGGTTGACCTGGTGGCTCCAAGGCCTTATTCGCTTGCCTGGGGTGGACCTGGTGGCTGCAAGGCCCCATGTGCTTATCCGGGGTTGAACTGGTTTCTGCAAGGCCCCTTTCGCTTCCCTGGGGTTGACCTGGTAGCTGCAAGGCCACATTCCCTTGTCTGGGGTTGACCTGGTGGTTGCAAGGCCGCATTCGCTTGCCTGGGGTTGACCTGGTGACCGGACTTGCTGCCGGCCGGGGCTTCATTCCCGAACACCACTCGGATTTCGGATGCAGGAGCTGCACAAACGCCAGGGGCTTAAGACTCCATCAAGTGCCCCAAACACCCAGGCTTAAGCCTCCAAGGAGTGCCCCGCCACACCTCGGCCAGAACCCATTCACTTGCCTGGGGTTGACCTGGTGGATGCAGGCCCCATAGGCTTGCACGGGGTTGACCTGTTGGCTGCAAGGCCCCATTAGCTTCCCTGGGCTTGACCTGGTGGCTGCAACGCCCCATGTGCTTACCAGGGGTTGAACTGGTTGCTGCAAGGCCCCATTTGCTTCCCTGGGGTTGACCTGGTGGCTGCAAGGCCCCTTTCGCTTCCCTGCGGTTGACCTGGTGGATGCAAGGCCCCATTCCCTTGCCTGGGGTTGATCTGGTGGCTCCAAGGCCGCATTCGCTTGCCTGGGGTTGACCTGGTGGCTGCAAGGCCCCATTCGCTTGCCTGGGGTTGACCTGGTGGCTGCAAGGCCCCATGTGCTTATCTGGGGTTGAACTGGTTGCTGCAAGGCCCCTTTCGCTTCCCTGGGGTTGACCTGGTGGCTGCAAGGCCCCATTCACTTGCCTGGGGTTGACCTGGTGGCTGCAAGGCCCCATGTGCTTATCTGGGGTTGACCTGGTGGCTGCAAGGCCCCATGTGCTCTACCTGGGGTTGAACTGGTTGCTGCAAGGCCCCATTTGCTTCCCTGGGCTTGACCTGGTGGCTTCAAGGCCCGTTTCGCTTCCCTGATGTTGACCTGGTAGCTGCAAGGCCCCATTCCCTTGCCTGGGGTTGACCTGGTGGCTCCAAGGCCGCATTCGCTTGCCTGGGGTTGACCTGGTGGCTGCAAGGCCCCATTCGCTTGCCTGGGGTTGACCTGGTGGCTGCAAGGCCCCATGTGCTTATCTGGGGTTGAACTGGTTGCTGCAAGGCCCCATTCGCTTCCCTGGGGTTGACCTGGTGGCTGCAAGGCCCCGTTCACTTGCCTGGGGTTGACCTGGTGCCCGGACTTGCTGCCGCCCGGGGCTTCATTCCCAAACAACCACTGGGATTGCGGATGCAGGACCTGCACAACCGCCAGGGGCTTCAGACTCCATCAAGTGCCCCCCACACCCAGGCTTAAGCCTCCAAGGAGTGCCCCGCCACACCTCGGCCAGAACTCATTCACTTGCCTGGGGTTGACCTGGTGGTTGCAGGCCCCATAGGCTTGCACGGGGTTGACCTGTTGGCTGCAAGGCCCCATTAGCTTCCCTGGGCTTGACCTGGTGGCTGCAAGGCCCCATGTGCTTACCTGGGGTTGAACTGGTTGCTGCAAGGCCCCATTTGCTTCCCTGGGGTTGACCTGGTGGCTGCAAGCCCCATGTGCTTACCTCGGGTTGAACTGGTTGCTGCAAGGCCCCATTTGCTTCCCTGGGATTGACCTGGTGGCTGCAAGGCCCCTTTCGCTTCCCTGCGGTAGACCTGGTGGATGCAAGGCCCCATTCCCTTGCCTGGGTTTGACCTGGTGGCTCCAAGGCCGCATTCGCTTGCCTGGGGTTGACCTGGTGGCTTGAAGGCCCCATTCGCTTGCCTGGGGTTGACCTGGTGGCTGCAAGGCCCCATGTGCTTATCTGGGGTTGAACTGGTTGATGCAAGGCCCCATTTGCTTCCCTGGGTTTGACCTGGTGGCTGCAAGGCCCCGTTCACTTGCCTGGGGTTGACATGGTGCCCCGACTTGCTGCCTGCCGGGGCTTCATTCCCAAACAACCACTGGGATTGCGGATGCAGGACCTGCACAACCGCCAGGGGCTTAAGACTCCATCAAGTGCCCCCCACACCCAGGCTTAAGCCTCCAAGGAGTGCCCCTCCACACCTCGGCCAGATCCCATTCACTTGCCTGGGGTTGACCTGGTGGATGCAGGCCCCATAGGCTTGCACGGGGTTGACCTGTTGGCTGCAAGGCCCCATTTGCTTCCCTGGGGTTGACCTGGTGGCTGCAAGGCCCCATTAGCTTCCCTGGGCTTGACCTGGTGGCTGCAAGGCCCCATGTGCTTACCTGGGGTGGAACTGGTTGCTGCAAGGCACCATTTGCTTCCCTGGGGTTGACCTGGTGGCTGCAAGGCCCCTTTCGCTTCCCTGTGGTTGACCTGGTGTCTGCAAGGCCCCATTCCCTTACCTGGTGTTGACCTGGTGGCTCCAACGCCGCATTCGCTTGCCTGGGGTTGACCTGGTGGCTGCAAAGCCCCATTCGCTTGCCTGGGGTTGACCTGGTGGCTGCAAGGCCCCATGTGCTTAACTGGGGTTGAACTGGTTGCTGCAAGGCCCCAGTCGCTTCCCTGGGGTTGACCTGGTGGCTGCAAGGCCCCGTTCACTTGCCTGGGGTTGACCTGGTGCCCGGACTTGCTGCCGGACTTGGCTTCATTCCCAAACAACCACTGGGATTCCGGATGCAGGACCTGCACAACCGCCAGAGGCTTAAGACTCCATCAAGTGCCCCCCACACCCTGGCTTAAGCCTCCAAGGAGTGCCCCCCCACACCTCGGCCAGAACGCATTCATTTGCCTGGGGTTGACCTGGTGAATGCAGGCCCCATAGGCTTGCACGGGCTTGACCTGTTGGCTGCAAGGCCCCATTTGCTTCCCTGGGGTTGACCTGGGGGCTGCAAGGCCCCATTAGCTTCCCTGGGGTTGATCTGGTGGCTGCCAGGCCCCATGTGATTCCCTGCGGTTGACCTGGTGGATGCAAGGCCATATTCCCTTGCCTGGGGTTGACCTGGTGGCTCCAAGGCCTTATTCGCTTGCCTGGGGTTGACCTGGTGGCTGCAAGTCCCCATGTGCTTATCCGGGGTTGAACTGGTTTCTGCAAGGCCCCTTTCGCTTCCCTGGGGTTTACCTGGTAGCTGCAAGGCCACATTCCCTTGTCTGGGGTTGACCTGGTGGCTGCAAGGCCGCATTCGCTTGCCTGGGGTTGACCTGGTGGCTGCAAGGCCCCATGTGCTTATCTGGGGTTGACCTGGTGGCTGTAAGGCCCCATGTGCTTACCTGGGGTTGAACTGGTTGCTGCAAGGCCCCATTTGCTTCCCTGGGGTTGACCTGGTGGCTGCAAGGCCCCTTTCGCTTCCCTGGGGTTGACCTGGTGGCTCCAAGGACGCATTCGCTTGCCTGGGGTTGACCTGGTGGCTGCAAGGCCCCATTCGCTTGCCTGGGGTTGACCTGGTGGCTGCAAGGCCCCATGTGCTTATCTGGGGTTGAACTGGTTGCTGCAAGGCCCCATTCGCTTCCCTGGCTTTGACCTGGTGGCTGCAAGGCCCCGTTCACTTGCCTGGGGTTGACCTGGTGCCCGGACTTGCTGCTGGCCGGGGCTTCATTCCCAAACACCACTGGGATTGCGGATGCAGGAGCTGCACAACCGCCAGGGGATTAAGACTCCATCAAGTGCCCCAAACACCCAGGCTTAAGCCTCCAAGGAGTGCCCCGCCACACCTCGGCCAGAACCCGTTCACTTGCCTGGGGTTGACCTGGTGGATGCAGGCCCCATAGGCTTGCACGGGGTTGACCTGTTGGCTGCAAGGCCCCATTAGCTTCCCTGGGCTTGACCTGGTGGCTGCAAGGCCCCATGTGCTTACCTGGGGTTGAACTGGTTGATGCAAGGCCCCATTTGCTTCCCTGGGGTTGACCTGGTGGCTGCAAGGCCCCTTTCGCTTCCCTGCGGTTGACCTGGTGGATGCAAGGCCCCATTCCCTTGCCTGGGGTTGACCTGGTGGCTCCAAGGCCGCATTCGCTTGCCGGGGGTTGACCTGGTGGCTGCAAGGCCCGATTAGCTTGCCTGGGGTTGATCTGGTGGCTGCCAGGCCCCATGTGATTCCCTGGGGTTCACCTGGTGGCTGCAAGGCCCCTTTCGCTTCCCTGCGGTTGACCTGGTGGATGCAAGGCCCCATTCCCTTGCCTGGGGTTGACCTGGTGGCTCCAAGGCCGCATTCGCTTGCCTGGGGTTGACCTGGTGGCTGCAAGGCCCCATTCGCTTGCCTGGGGTTGACCTGGTGGCTGCAAGGCCCCATGTGCTTATCTGGGGTTGAACTGGTTGCTGCAAGGCCCCTTTCGCTTCCCTGGGGTTGACCTGGTAGCTGCAAGGCCCCGTTCACTTGATTGGGGTTGGCCTGGTGGCTGCAAGGCCGCATTCGCTTGCCTGGGGTTGACCTGGGGGCTGCAAGGCCCCATTCACTTGCCTGGGGTTGACCTGGTGGCTGCAAGGCCCCATGTGCTTATCTGGGGTTGACCTGGTGGCTGCAAGGCCCCATGTGCTCTACCTGGGGTTGAACTGGTTGCTGCAAGGCCCCATTTGCTTCCCTGGGCTTGACCTGGTGGCTGCAAGGCCCGTTTCGCTTCCCTGATGTTGACCTGGTAGCTGCAAGGCCCCATTCCCTTGCCTGGGCTTGACCTGGTGGCTCCAAGGCCGCATTCGCTTGACTGGGGTTGACCTGGTGGCTGCAAGGCCCCATTCACTTGCCTCGGGTTGACCTGGTGGCTGCAAGGCCCCATGTGCTTATCTGGGGTTGAACTGGTTGCTGGAGGGCCCCATTCGCTTCCCTGGGTTTGACCTCGTGTCTGCAAGGCCCCGTTCACTTGCCTGGGGTTGACCTGGTGCCCGGACTTGCTGCCGGCCGGGGCTTCATTCCCAAACAACCACTGGGATTGCGGATGCACGACCTGCACAACCGCCAGGGGCTTAAGACTCCATCAAGTGCCCCCCACACCCAGGCTTAAGCCTCGAAGGAATGCCCCGCCACACCTCGCCCAGAACCCATTCACTTGTCTGGGGTTGACCTGGTGGATGCAGGCCCCATAGGCTTGCACGCGGTTGACCTGTTGGCTGCAAGGCCCCACGTGCTTATCTGGGGTTGACCTGGTAGCTGCAAGGCCCCATTCCCTTGCCTGGGGTTGACCTGGTGGCTCCAAGGCCGCATTCGCTTGCCTGGGGTTGACCTGGTGGCTGCAAGGCCCCATTCGCTGCCTGGGGTTGACCTGGTGGCTGCAAGGCCCCATGTGCTTATCTGGGGTTGAACTGGTTGCTGCAAGGCGCCATTCTCTTCCCTGGGGTTGACCTGGTGGCTGCAAGGCCCCGTTCACTTGCCTGGGGTTGACCTGGTGCCCGGACTTGCTGCCGGACGGGGCTTCATTCCCAAACAACCACTGGGATTCCGGATGCAGGACCTGCACAACTGCCAGGGGCTTCAGACTCCATCAAGTGCCCCCCACACCCAGGCTTAAGCCTCCAAGGAGTGCCCCGCCACACCTCGGCCAGAACCCATTCACTTGCCTGGGGTTGACCTGGTGGATGCAGGCCCCATAGGCTTGCACGGGGTTGACCTGTTGGCTGCAAGGCCCCATTAGCTTCCCTGGGCTTGACCTGGTGGCTGCAAGGCCCCATGTGCTTACCTGGGGTTGAACTGGTTGCTGCAAGGCCCCATTTGCTTCCCTGGGATTGACCTGGTGGCTGCAAGGCCCCTTTCGCTTCCCTGCGGTTGACCTGGTGGATGCAAGGCCCCATTCCCTTGCCTGGGGTTGACCTGGTGGCTGCAAGGCCCCATTCTCTTGCCTGGGGTTGACCTGGTGGCTGCAAGGCCCCATGTGCTTATCTGGGGTTGAACTGGTTGCTGCAAGGCCCCATTTGCTTCCCTGGGTTTGACCTGGTGGCTGCAAGGCCCCGTTCACTTGCCTGGGGTTGACCTGGTGCCCGGACTTGCTGCCTGCCGGGGCTTCATTCCCAAACAACCACTGGGATTGCGGATGCAGGACCTGCACAACCGCCAGGGGCTTCAGACTCCATCAAGTGCCCCCCACACCCAGGCTTAAGCCTCCAAGGAGTGCCCCGCCACACCTCGGCCAGAACCCATTCACTTGCCTGGGGTTGACCTGGTGGATGCAGGCCCCATAGGCTTGCACGGGGTTGACCTGTTGGCTGCAAGGCCCCATTAGCTTCCCTGGGCTTGACCTGGTGGCTGCAAGGCCCCATGTGCTTACCTGGGGTTGAACTGGTTGCTGCAAGGCCCCATTTGCTTCCCTGGGTTTGACCTGGTGGCTGCAAGCCCCATGTGCTTACCTCGGGTTGAACTGGTTGCTGCAAGGCCCCATTTGCTTCCCTGGGATTGACCTGGTGGCTGCAAGGCCCCTTTCGCTTCCCTGCGGTTGACCTGGTGGATGCAAGGCCCCATTCCCTTGCCTGGGGTTGACCTGGTGGCTCCAAGGCCGCATTCGCTTGCCTGGGGTTGACCTGGTGGCTGCAAGGCCCCATTCGCTTGCCTGGGGTTGACCTGGTGGCTGCAAGGCCCCATGTGCTTATCTGGGGTTGAACTGGTTGCTGCAAGGCCCCTTTCGCTTCCCTGGGGTTGACCTGGTAGCTGCAAGGCCCCGTTCACTTGATTGGGGTTGGCCTGGTGGCTGCAAGGCCGCATTCGCTTGCCTGGGGTTGACCTGGTGGCTGCAAGGCCCCATTCACTTGCCTGGGGTTGACCTGGTGGCTGCAAGGCCCCATTCACTTGCCTCGGGTTGACCTGGTGGCTGCAAGGCCCCATGTGCTTATCTGGGGTTGAACTGGTTGCTGGAAGGCCCCATTCGCTTCCCAGGGTTTGACCTCGTGTCTGCAAGGCCCCGTTCACTTGCCTGGGGTTGACCTGGTGCCCGGACTTGCTGCCGGCCGGGGCTTCATTCCCAAACAACCACTGGGATTGCGGATGCACGACCTGCACAACCGCCAGGGGCTTAAGACTCCATCAAGTGCCCCCCACACCCAGGCTTAAGCCTCGAAGGAGTGCCCCGCCACACCTCGCCCAGAACCCATTCACTTGCCTGGGGTTGACCTGGTGGATGCAGGCCCCATAGGCTTGCACGGGGTTGACCTGTTGGCTGCAAGGCCCCATGTGCTTATCTGGGGTTGACCTGGTAGCTGCAAGGCCCCATTCCCTTGCCTGGGGTTGACCTGGTGGCTCCAAGGCCGCATTCGCTTGCCTGGGGTTGACCTGGTGGCTGCAAGGCCCCATTCGCTTGCCTGGGGTTGACCTGGTGGCTGCAAGGCCCCATGTGCTTATCTGGGGTTGAACTGGTTGCTGCAAGGCCCCATCCGCTTCCCTCGGGTTGACCTGGTGGCTGCAAGGCCCCGTTCACTTGCCTGGGGTTGACCTGGTGCCCGGACTTGCTGCCGGACGGGGCTTCATTCCCAAACAACCACTGGGATTGCGGATGCAGGACCTGCACAACCGCCAGGGGCTTCAGACTCCCTCAAGTGCCCCCCACACCCAGGCTTAAGCCTCCAAGGAGTGCCCCGCGACACCTCGGCCAGAACCCATTCACTTGCCTGGGGTTGACCTGGTGGATGCAGGCCCCATAGGCTTGCACGGGGTTGACCTGTTGGCTGCAAGGCCCCATTAGGTTCCCTGGGCTTGACCTGGTGGCTGCAAGGCCCCATGTGCTTACCTGGGGTTGAACTGGTTGCTGCAAGGCCCCATTTGCTTCCCTGGGGTTGACCTGGTGGCTGCAAGGCCCCATGTGCTTACCTGGGTTTGAACTGGTTGCTGCAAGGCCCCATTTGCTTCCCTGGGATTGACCTGGTGGCTTAAAGGCCCCTTTCGCTTCCCTGCGGTTGACCTGGTGGATGCAAGGCCCCATACCCTTGCCTGGGGTTGACCTGGTGGCTGCAAGGCCCCATTCGCTTGCCTGGGGTTGACCTGGTGGCTGCAAGGCCCCATGTGCTTATCTGGGGTTGAACTGGTTGCTGCAAGGCCCCATTTGCTTCCCTGGGTTTGACCTGGTGGCTGCAAGGCCCCGTTCACTTGCCTGGGCTTGACCTGGTGCCCAGACTTGCTGCCGGCCGGGGCTTCATTCCCAAACAACCACTGGGATTGCGGATGCAGGACCTGCACAACCGCCAGGGGCTTAAGACTCCATCAAGTGCCCCCCACACCCAGGCTTAAGCCTCCAAGGAGTGCCCCTCCACACCTCGGCCAGATCCCATTCACTTGCCTGGGGTTGACCTGTTGGCTGCAAGGCCCCATTAGCTTCCCTGGGCTTGACCTGGTGGCTGCAAGGCCCCATGTGCTTACCTGGGGTGGAACTGGTTGCTGCAAGGCACCATTTGCTTCCCTGGGGTTGACCTGGTGGCTGCAAGGCCCCTTTCGCTTCCCTGTGGTTGATCTGGTGGCTGCAAGGCCCCATTCCCTTACCTGGTGTTGACCTGGTGGCTCCAACGCCGCATTCGCTTGCCTGGGGTTGACCTGGTGGCTGCAAGGCCCCATTTGCTTGCCTGGGGTTGACCTGGTGGCTGCAAGGCCCCATGTGCTTATCTGGGGTTGAACTGGTTGCTGCAAGGCCCCATTCGCTTCCCTGGGGTTGACCTGGTGGCTGCAAGGCCCCGTTCACTTGCCTGGGGTTGACCTGGTGCCCGGACTTGCTGCCGGACGGGGCTTCATTCCCAAACAACCACTGGGATTCCGGATGCAGGACCTGCACAACCGCCAGAGGCTTAAGACTCCATCAAGTGCCCCCCACACCCTGGCTTAAGCCTCCAAGGAGTGCCCGCCCACACCTCGGCCAGAACGCATTCACTTGCCTGGGGTTGACCTGGTGAATGCAGGCCCCATAGGCTTGCAAGGGCTTGACCTGTTGGCTGCAAGGCCCCATTTGCTTCCCTGGGGTTGACCTGGGGGCTGCAAGGCCCCATTAGCTTCCCTGGGGTTGATCTGGTGGCTGCCAGGCCCCATGTGATTCCCTGGGGTTGAACTGGTTGCTGCAAGGCCCCTTTCGTTCCCTGGGGTTGACCTGGTAGCTGCAAGGCCCCATTCGCTTCCCTGGGTTTGACCTGGTGGATGCAAGGCCCCATTTGCTTCCCTGGGTTTAACCTGTTGTCTGCAAGGCCCCATTAGCTTCCCTGGGCTTGACCTGGTGGCTGCAAGGCCCCATGTGCTTACCTGGGGTTGAACTGGTTGCTGCAAGGCCCCATTTGCTTCCCTGGGGTTGACCTGGTGGCTTCAAGGACCCTTTCGCTTCCCTGCGGTTGGCCTGGTGGATGCAAGGTCCCATTCCCTTGGCTGGGGTTGACCTGGTGGCTCCAAGGCCGCATTCGCTTGCCTGGGGTTGACCTGGTGGCTGCAAGGCCCCATGTGCTTATCCGGGGTTGAACTGGTTTCTGCAAGGCCCCTTTCGCTTCCCTGGGGTTGACCTGGTAGCTGCAAGGCCACATTCCCTTGTCTGGGATTGACCTGGTGGCTGCAAGGCCGCATTCGCTTGCCTGCGGTTGACCTGGTGGCTGCAAGGCCCCATGTGCTTATCTGGGGTTGACCTGGTGGCTGTAAGGCCCCATGTGCTTACCTGGGGTTGAACTGGTTGCTGCAAGGCCCCATTTGCTTCCCTGGGGTTGACCTGGTGGCTGCAAGGCCCCTTTCGCTTCCATGGGGTTGACCTGGTGGCTCCAAGGCCGCATTCCCTTGCCTGGGGTTGACCTGGTGGCTGCAAGGCCCCATTCACTTGCCTGGGGTTGACCTGGTGGCTGCAAGGCCCCATGTGCTTATCTGGGGTTGAAATGGTTGCTGCAATGCCCCATGTGCTTACCTGGGGTTGACCTGGTGGCTTCAAGGCCCCTTTCGCTTCCCTGCGGTTGACCTGGTGGATGCAAGGCCCCATTCCCTTGCCTGGGGTTGACCTGGTGGCTCCAAGGCCGCATTCGCTTGCCTGGGGTTGACCTGGTGGCTGCAAGGCCCCATTCGCTTGCCTGGGGTTGACCTGGTGGCTGCAAGGCCCCATGTGCTTATCTTCGGTTGAACTGGTTGCTGCAAGGCCCCATTCGCTTCCCTGGGTTTGACCTGGTGGCTGCAAGGCCCCGTTCACTTGCCTGGGGTTGACCTGGTGCCCGCACTTGCTGCCGGCCGGGGCTTCATTCCCAAACAACCACTGGGATTGCGGATGCAGGACCTGCACAACCGCCAGGGGCTTAAGACTCCATCAAGTGCCCCCCACACCGAGGCTTAAGCCTCCAAGGAGTGCCCCTCCACACCTCAGGCAGAACCCATTCACTTGCCTGGGGTTGACCTGGTGGATGCAGGCCCCATACGCTTGCACGGGGTTGACCTGTTGGCTGCAAGGCCCCATTTGCTTCCCTGGGCTTGACCTGGTGGCTGCAAGGCCCAATGTGCTTACCTGGGGTGGAACTGGTTGCTGCAAGGCCCCATTTGCTTACCTGGGGTTGACCTGGTGGCTGCAAGGCCCCTTTCGCTTCCCTGTGGTTGACCTGGTGGCTGCAAGGCCCCATTCCCTTACCTGGTGTTGACCTGGTGGCTCCAAGGCCGCATTCGCTTGCCTGGGGTTGACCTGGTGGCTGCAAGGCCCCATGTGCTTATCTGGGGTTGTACTGGTTTCTGGAAGGCCCCATTCGCTTCCCTGTGGTTCGACCTGGTGGCTGCAAGGCCCAGTTCACTTGCCTGGGGTTGACCTGGTGCACGGACTTGCTGCCGGACGGGGCTTCATTCCCAAACAACCACTGGGATTCCGGATGCAGGACCTGCACAACCGCCAGAGGCTTAAGACTCCATCAAGTGCCCCCCACACCCTGGCTTAAGCCTCCAAGGAGTGCCCCCCCACACCTCGGCCAGAACGCATTCACTTGCCTGGGGTTGACCTGGTGAATGCCGGCCCCATAGGCTTGCACGGGCTTGACCTGTTGGCTGCAAGGCCCGATTTGCTTCCCTGGGGTTGACCTGGTGGCTGCAAGGCCCCATTAGCTTCCCTGGGGTTGAACTGGTTGCTGCAAGGCCCCATTTGTTTCCCTGGGGTTGACCTGGTGGCTGCAAGGCCCCTTTCGCTTCCCTGCGGTTGACCTGGTGGATGCAAGGCCCCATTCCCTTGCCTGGGGTTGACCTGGTGGCTCCAAGGCCGCATTCGCTTGCCTGGGGTTGACCTGGTGGCTGCAAGGCCCCTTTCGCTTGCCTGGGGTTGACCTGGTGGCTGCAAGGCCCCATGTGCTTATCTGGGGTTGAACTGGTTGCTGCAAGGCCCCTTTCGCTTCCCTGGGGTTGACCTGGTGGCTGCAAGGCCCCATTCACTTGCCTGGGGTTGACCTGGTGGCTGCAAGGCCCCATGTGCTTATCTGGGGTTGACCTGGTGGCTGCAAGGCCCCATGTGCTCTACCTGGGGTTGAACTGGTTGCTGCAAGGCCCCATTTGCTTCCCTGGGCTTGACCTGGTGGCTTCAAGGCCCGTTTCTCTTCCCTGATGTTGACCTGGTAGCTGCAAGGCCCCATTCCCTTGCCTGGGGTTGACCTGGTGGCTCCAAGGCCGCATTCGCTTGCCTGGGGTTGACCTGGTGGCTGCAAGGCCCCATTCGCTTGCCTGGGGTTGACCTGGTGGCTGCAAGGCCCCATGTGCTTATCTGGGGTTGAACTGGTTGCTGCAAGGCCCCATTCGCTTCCCTGGGGTTGACCTGGTGGCTGCAAGGCCCCGTTCACTTGCCTGGGGTTGACCTGGTGCCCGGACTTGCTGCCTGCCGGGGCTTCATTCCCAAACAACCACTGGGATTGCGGATGCAGGACCTGCACAACCGCCAGGGGCTTCAGACTCCATCAAGTGCCCCCCACACCCAGGCTTAAGCCTCCAAGGAGTGCCCCGCCACACCTCGGCCAGAACCCATTCACTTGCCTGGGGTTGACCTGGTGGATGCAGGCCCCATAGGCTTGCACGGGGTTGACCTGTTGGCTGCAAGGCCCCATTAGCTTCCCTGGGCTTGACCTGGTGGCTGCAAGGCCCCATGTGCTTACCTGGGGTTGAACTGGTTGCTGCAAGGCCCCATTTGCTTCCCTGGGGTTGACCTGGTGCCTGCAAGCCCCATGTGCTTACCTCGGGTTGAACTGGTTGCTGCAAGGCCCCATTTGCTTCCCTGGGATTGACCTGGTGGCTGCAAGGCCCCTTTCGCTTCCCTGCGGTAGACCTGGTGGATGCAAGGCCCCATTCCCTTGCCTGGGGTTGACCTGGTGGCTCCAAGGCCGCATTCGCTTGCCTGGGGTTGACCTGGTGGCTGCAAGGCCCCATTCGCTTGCCTGGGGTTGACCTGGTGGCTGCAAGGCCCCATGTGCTTATCTGGGGTTGAACTGGTTGATGCAAGGCCCCATTTGCTTCCCTGGGTTTGACCTGGTGGCTGCAAGGCCGCGTTCACTTGCCTGGGGTTGACATGGTGCCCCGACTTGCTGCCTGCCGGGGCTTCATTCCCAAACAACCACTGGGATTGCGGATGCAGGACCTGCACAACCGCCAGGGGCTTAAGACTCCATCAAGTGCCCCCCACACCCAGGCTTAAGCCTCCAAGGAGGGCCCCTCCACACCTCGGCCAGATCCCATTCACTTGCCTGGGGTTGACCTGGTGGATGCAGGCCCCATAGGCTTGCACGGGGTTGACCTGTTGGCTGCAAGGCCCCATTTGCTTCCCTGGGGTTGACCTGGTGGCTGCAAGGCCCCATTAGCTTCCCTGGGGTTGACCTGGTGGCTGCAAGGCCCCATGTGCTTACCTGGGGTGGAACTCGTTGCTGCAAGGCACCATTTGCTTCCCTGGGGTTGACCTGGTGGCTGCAAGGCCCCTTTCGCTTCCCTGTGGTTGACCTGGTGTCTGCAAGGCCCCATTCCCTTACCTGGTGTTGACCTGGTGGCTCCAACGCCGCATTCGCTTGCCTGGGGTTGACCTGGTGGCTGCAAAGCCCCATTCGCTTGCCTGGGGTTGACCTGGTGGCTGCAAGGCCCCATGTGCTTAACTGGGGTTGAACTGGTTGCTGCAAGGCCCCATTCGCTTCCCTGGGGTTGACCTGGTGGCTGCAAGGCCCCGTTCACTTGCCTGGGGTTGACCTGGTGCCCGGACTTGCTGCCGGACTTGGCTTCATTCCCAAACAACCACTGGGATTCCGGATGCAGGACCTGCACAACCGCCAGGGGCTTAAGACTCCATCAAGTGCCCCCCACACCCTGGCTTAAGCCTCCAAGGAGTGCCCCCCCACACCTCGGCCAGAACGCATTCATTTGCCTGGGGTTGACCTGGTGAATGCAGGCCCCATAGGCTTGCACGGGCTTGACCTGTTGGCTGCAAGGCCCGATTTGCTTCCCTGGGGTTGACCTGGGGGCTGCAAGGCCCCATTAGCTTCCCTGGGGTTGATCTGGTGGCTGCCAGGCCCCATGTGATTCCCTGCGGTTGACCTGGTGGATGCAAGGCCATATTCCCTTGCCTGGGGTTGACCTGGTGGCTCCAAGGCCTTATTCGCTTGCCTGGGGTTGACCTGGTGGCTGCAAGGCCCCATGTGCTTATCCGGGGTTGAACTGGTTTCTGCAAGGCCCCTTTCGCTTCCCTGGGGTTGACCTGGTAGCTGCAAGGCCACATTCCCTTGTCTGGGGTTGACCTGGTGGCTGCAAGGCCGCATTCGCTTCCCTGGGGTTGACCTGGTGGCTGCAAGGCCCCTTTCGCTTCCCTGGGGTTGACCTGGTGGCTCCAAGGACGCATTCGCTTGCCTGGGGTTGACCTGGTGGCTGCAAGGCCCCATTCGCTTGCCTGGGGTTGAACTGGTTGCTGCAAGGCCCCATTCGCTTCCCTGGGTTTGACCTGGTGGCTGCAAGGCCCCGTTCACTTGCCTGGGGTTGACCTGGTGCCCGGACTTGCTGCTGGCCGGGGCTTCATTCCCAAACACCACTGGGATTGCGGATGCAGGAGCTGCACAACCGCCAGGGGATTAAGACTCCATCAAGTGCCCCAAACACCCAGGCTTAAGCCTCCAAGGAGTGCCCCGCCACACCTCGGCCAGAACCCGTTCACTTGCCTGGGGTTGACCTGGTGGATGCAGGCCCCATAGGCTTGCACGGGGTTGACCTGTTGGCTGCAAGGCCCCATTAGCTTCCCTGGGCTTGACCTGGTGGCTGCAAGGCCCCATGTGCTTACCTGGGGTTGAACTGGTTGATGCAAGGCCCCATTTGCTTCCCTGGGGTTGCCCTGGTGGCTGCAAGGCCCCTTTCGCTTCCCTGCGGTTGACCTGGTGGATGCAAGGCCCCATTCCCTTGCCTGGGGTTGACCTGGTGGCTCCAAGGCCGCATTCGCTTGCCGGGGGTTGACCTGGTGGCTGCAAGGCCCCATTAGCTTGCCTGGGGTTGATCTGGTGGCTGCCAGGCCCCATGTGATTCCCTGGGGTTCACCTGGTGGCTGCAAGGCCCCTTTCGCTTCCCTGCGGTTGACCTGGTGGATGCAAGGCCCCATTCCCTTGCCTGGGGTTGACCTGGTGGCTCCAAGGCCGCATTCGCTTGCCTGGGGTTGACCTGGTGGCTGCAAGGCCCCATTCGCTTGCCTGGGGTTGACCTGGTGGCTGCAAGGCCCCATGTGCTTATCTGGGGTTGAACTGGTTGCTGCAAGGCCCCTTTCGCTTCCCTGGGGTTGACCTGGTAGCTGCAAGGCCCCGTTCACTTGATTGGGGTTGGCCTGGTGGCTGCAAGGCCGCATTCGCTTGCCTGGGGTTGACCTGGGGGCTGCAAGGCCCCATTCACTTGCCTGGGCTTGACCTGGTGGCTGCAAGGCCCCATGTGCTTATCTGGGGTTGACCTGGTGGCTGCAAGGCCCCATGTGCTCTACCTGGGGTTGAACTGGTTGCTGCAAGGCCCCATTTGCTTCCCTGGGCTTGACCTGGTGGCTGCAAGGCCCGTTTCGCTTCCCTGATGTTGACCTGGTAGCTGCAAGGCCCCATTCCCTTGCCTGGGGTTGACCTGGTGGCTCCAAGGCCGCATTCGCTTGACTGGGGTTGACCTGGTGGCTGCAAGGCCCCATTCACTTGCCTCGGGTTGACCTGGTGGCTGCAAGGCCCCATGTGCTTATCTGGGGTTGAACTGGTTGCTGGAAGGCCCCATTCGCTTCCCTGGGTTTGACCTCGTGTCTGCAAGGCCCCGTTCACTTGCCTGGGGTTGACCTGGTGCCCGGACTTGCTGCCGGCCGGGGCTTCATTCCCAAACAACCACTGGGATTGCGGATGCACGACCTGCACAACCGCCAGGGCCTTAAGACTCCATCAAGTGCCCCCCACACCCAGGCTTAAGCCTCGAAGGAATGCCCCGCCACACCTCGCCCAGAACCCATTCACTTGCCTGGGGTTGACCTGGTGGATGCAGGCCCCATAGGCTTGCACGCGGTTGACCTGTTGGCTGCAAGGCCCCATGTGCTTATCTGGGGTTGACCTGGTAGCTGCAAGGCCCCATTCCCTTGCCTGGGGTTGACCTGGTGGCTCCAAGGCCGCATTCGCTTGCCTGGGGTTGACCTGGTGGCTGCAAGGCCCCATTCGCTGCCTGGGGTTGACCTGGTGGCTGCAAGGCCCCATTTGCTTATCTGGGGTTGAACTGGTTGCTGCAAGGCGCCATTCGCTTCCCTGGGGTTGACCTGGTGGCTGCAAGGCCCCGTTCACTTGCCTGGGGTTGACCTGGTGCCCGGACTTGCTGCCGGACGGGGCTTCATTCCCAAACAACCACTGGGATTCCGGATGCAGGACCTGCACAACTGCCAGGGGCTTCAGACTCCATCAAGTGCCCCCCACACCCAGGCTTAAGCCTCCAAGGAGTGCCCCGCCACACCTCGGCCAGAACCCATTCACTTGCCTGGGGTTGACCTGGTGGATGCAGGCCCCATAGGCTTGCACGGGGTTGACCTGTTGGCTGCAAGGCCCCATTAGCTTCCCTGGGCTTGACCTGGTGGGTGCAAGGCCCCATGTGCTTACCTGGGGTTGAACTGGTTGCTGCAAGGCCCCATTTGCTTCCCTGGGGTTGACCTGGTGGCTGCAAGGCCCCATGTGCTTACCTGGGGTTGAACTGGTTGCTGCAAGGCCCCATTTGCTTCCCTGGGATTGACCTGGTGGCTGCAAGGCCCCTTTCGCTTCCCTGCGGTTGACCTGGTGGATGCAAGGCCCCATTCCCTTGCCTGGGGTTGACCTGGTGGCTGCAA
Organism: Crocodylus siamensis; assembly: GCF_052110815.1. NCBI lineage: Eukaryota > Metazoa > Chordata > Crocodylia > Crocodylidae > Crocodylus > Crocodylus siamensis. Next base: position 113,765 of record NW_028324429.1, on the reverse strand, counting down.
GGCCCCATTCTCTTGCCTGGCGTTGACCTGGTGGCTGCAAGGCCCCATGTGCTTATCTGGGGTTGAACTGGTTGCTGCAAGTCCCCATTTGCTTCCCTGGGTTTGACCTGGTGGCTGCAAGGCCCCGTTCACTTGCCTGGGGTTGACCTGGTGCCCGGACTTGCTGCCTGCCGGGGCTTCATTCCCAAACAACCACTGGGATTGCGGATGCAGGACCTGCACAACCGCCAGGGGCTTCAGACTCCATCAAGTGCCCCCCACACCCAGGCTTAAGCCTCCAAGTAGTGCCCCGCCACACCTCGGCCAGAACCCATTCACTTGCCTGGGGTTGACCTGGTGGATGCAGGCCCCATAGGCTTGCACGGGGTTGACCTGTTGGCTGCAAGGCCCCATTAGCTTCCCTGGGCTTGACCTGGTGGCTGCAAGGCCCCATGTGCTTACCTGGGGTTGAACTGGTTGCTGCAAGGCCCCATTTGCTTCCCTGGGGTTGACCTGGTGGCTGCAAGCCCCATGTGCTTACCTCGGGTTGAACTGGTTGCTGCAAGGCCCCATTTGCTTCCCTGGGATTGACCTGGTGGCTGCAAGGCCCCTTTCGCTTCCCTGCGGTTGACCTGGTGGATGCAAGGCCCCATTCCCTTGCCTGGGGTTGACCTGGTGGCTCCAAGGCCGCATTCGCTTGCCTGGGGTTGACCTGGTGGCTGCAAGGCCCCATTCGCTTGCCTGGGGTTGACCTGGTGGCTGCAAGGCCCCATGTGCTTACCTGGGGTTGAACTGGTTGCTGCAAGGCCCCTTTCGCTTCCCTGGGGTTGACCTGGTAGCTGCAAGGCCCCGTTCACTTGATTGGGGTTGGCCTGGTGGCTGCAAGGCCGCATTCGCTTGCCTGGGGTTGACCTGGTGGCTGCAAGGCCCCATTCACTTGCCTGGGGTTGACCTGGTGGCTGCAAGGCCCCATTCACTTGCCTCGGGTTGACCTGGTGGCTGCAAGGCCCCATGTGCTTATCTGGGGTTGAACTGGTTGCTGGAAGGCCCCATTCGCTTCCCAGGGTTTGACCTCGTGTCTGCAAGGCCCCGTTCACTTGCCTGGGGTTGACCTGGTGCCCGGACTTGCTGCCGGCCGGGGCTTCATTCCCAAACAACCACTGGGATTGCGGATGCACGACCTGCACAACCGCCAGGGGCTTAAGACTCCATCAAGTGCCCCCCACACCCAGGCTTAAGCCTCGAAGGAGTGCCCCGCCACACCTCGCCCAGAACCCATTCACTTGCCTGGGGTTGACCTGGTGGATGCAGGCCCCATAGGCTTGCACGGGGTTGACCTGTTGGCTGCAAGGCCCCATGTGCTTATCTGGGGTTGACCTGGTTGCTGCAAGGCCCCATTCCCTTGCCTGGGGTTGACCTGGTGGCTCCAAGGCCGCATTCGCTTGCCTGGGGTTGACCTGGTGGCTGCAAGGCCCCATTCGCTTGCCTGGGGTTGACCTGGTGGCTGCAAGGCCCCATGTGCTTATCTGGGGTTGAACTGGTTGCTGCAAGGCCCCATCCGCTTCCCTCGGGTTGACCTGGTGGCTGCAAGGCCCCGTTCACTTGCCTGGGGTTGACCTGGTGCCCGGACTTGCTGCCGGACGGGGCTTCATTCCCAAACAACCAGTGGGATTGCGGATGCAGGACCTGCACAACCGCCAGGGGCTTCAGACTCCATCAAGTGCCCCCCACACCCAGGCTTAAGCCTCCAAGGAGTGCCCCGCGACACCTCGGCCAGAACCCATTCACTTCCCTGGGGTTGACCTGGTGGATGCAGGCCCCATAGGCTTGCACGGGGTTGACCTGTTGGCTGCAAGGCCCCATTAGGTTCCCTGGGCTTGACCTGGTGGCTGCAAGGCCCCTTTCGATTCCCTGTGGTTGACCTGGTGTCTGCAAGGCCCCATTCCCTTACCTGGTGTTGACCTGGTGGCTCCAACGCCGCATTCGCTTGCCTGGGGTTGACCTGGTGGCTGCAAAGCCCCATTCGCTTGCCTGGGGTTGACCTGGTGCCTGCAAGGCCCCATGTGCTTAACTGGGGTTGAACTGGTTGCTGCAAGGCCCCATTCGCTTCCCTGGGGTTGACCTGGTGGCTGCAAGGCCCCGTTCACTTGCCTGGGGTTGACCTGGTGCCCGGACTTGCTGCCGGACTTGGCTTCATTCCCAAACAACCACTGGGATTCCGGATGCAGGACCTGCACAACCGCCAGAGGCTTAACACTCCATCAAGTGCCCCCCACACCCTGGCTTAAGCCTCCAAGGAGTGCCCCCCCACACCTCGGCCAGAACGCATTCATTTGCCTGGGGTTGACCTGGTGAATGCAGGCCCCATAGGCTTGCACGGGCTTGACCTGTTGGCTGCAAGGCCCCATTTGCTTCCCTGGGGTTGACCTGGGGGCTGCAAGGCCCCATTAGCTTCCCTGGGGTTGATCTGGTGGCTGCCAGGCCCCATGTGATTCCCTGCGGTTGACCTGGTGGATGCAAGGCCATATTCCCTTGCCTGGGGTTGACCTGGTGGCTCCAAGGCCTTATTCGCTTGCCTGGGGTTGACCTGGTGGCTGCAAGGCCCCATGTGCTTATCCGGGGTTGAACTGGTTTCTGCAAGGCCCCTTTCGCTTCCCTGGGGTTGACCTGGTAGCTGCAAGGCCACATTCCCTTGTCTGGGGTTGACCTGGTGGCTGCAAGGCCGCATTCGCTTCCCTGGGGTTGACCTGGTGGCTGCAAGGCCCCATGTGCTTATCTGGGGTTGTCCTGGTGGCTGTAAGGCCCCATGTGCTTACCTGGGGTTGAACTGGTTGCTGCAAGGCCCCATTTGCTTCCCTGGGGTTGACCTGGTGGCTGCAAGGCCCCTTTCGCTTCCCTGGGGTTGACCTGGTGGCTCCAAGGACGCATTCGCTTGCCTGGGGTTGACCTGGTGGCTGCAAGGCCCCATTCGCTTGCCTGGGGTTGAACTGGTTGCTGCAAGGCCCCATTCGCTTCCCTGGGTTTGACCTGGTGGCTGCAAGGCCCCGTTCACTTGCCTGGGGTTGACCTGGTGCCCGGACTTGCTGCTGGCCGGGGCTTCATTCCCAAACACCACTGGGATTGCGGATGCAGGAGCTGCACAACCGCCAGGGGATTAAGACTCCATCAAGTGCCCCAAACACCCAGGCTTAAGCCTCCAAGGAGTGCCCCGCCACACCTCGGCCAGAACCCGTTCACTTGCCTGGGGTTGACCTGGTGGATGCAGGCCCCATAGGCTTGCACGGGGTTGACCTGTTGGCTGCAAGGCCCCATTAGCTTCCCTGGGCTTGACCTGGTGGCTGCAAGGCCCCATGTGCTTACCTGGGGTTGAACTGGTTGATGCAAGGCCCCATTTGCTTCCCTGGGGTTGCCCTGGTGGCTGCAAGGCCCCTTTCGCTTCCCTGCGGTTGACCTGGTGGATGCAAGGCCCCATTCCCTTGCCTGGGGTTGACCTGGTGGCTCCAAGGCCGCATTCGCTTGCCGGGGGTTGACCTGGTGGCTGCAAGGCCCCATTAGCTTGCCTGGGGTTGATCTGGTGGCTGCCAGGCCCCATGTGATTCCCTGGGGTTCACCTGGTGGCTGCAAGGCCCCTTTCGCTTCCCTGCGGTTGACCTGGTGGATGCAAGGCCCCATTCCCTTGCCTGGGGTTGACCTGGTGGCTCCAAGGCCGCATTCGCTTGCCTGGGGTTGACCTGGTGGCTGCAAGGCCCCATTCGCTTGCCTGGGGTTGACCTGGTGGCTGCAAGGCCCCATGTGCTTATCTGGGGTTGAACTGGTTGCTGCAAGGCCCCTTTCGCTTCCCTGGGGTTGACCTGGTAGCTGCAAGGCCCCGTTCACTTGATTGGGGTTGGCCTGGTGGCTGCAAGGCCGCATTCGCTTGCCTGGGGTTGACCTGGGGGCTGCAAGGCCCCATTCACTTGCCTGGGGTTGACCTGGTGGCTGCAAGGCCCCATGTGCTTATCTGGGGTTGACCTGGTGGCTGCAAGGCCCCATGTGCTCTACCTGGGGTTGAACTGGTTGCTGCAAGGCCCCATTTGCTTCCCTGGGCTTGACCTGGTGGCTGCAAGGCCCGTTTCGCTTCCCTGATGTTGACCTGGTAGCTGCAAGGCCCCATTCCCTTGCCTGGGGTTGACCTGGTGGCTCCAAGGCCGCATTCGCTTGACTGGGGTTGACCTGGTGGCTGCAAGGCCCCATTCACTTGCCTCGGGTTGACCTGGTGGCTGCAAGGCCCCATGTGCTTATCTGGGGTTGAACTGGTTGCTGGAAGGCCCGATTCGCTTCCCTGGGTTTGACCTCGTGTCTGCAAGGCCCCGTTCACTTGCCTGGGGTTGACCTGGTGCCCGGACTTGCTGCCGGCCGGGGCTTCATTCCCAAACAACCACTGGGATTGCGGATGCACGACCTGCACAACCGCCAGGGCCTTAAGACTCCATCAAGTGCCCCCCACACCCAGGCTTAAGCCTCGAAGGAATGCCCCGCCACACCTCGCCCAGAACCCATTCACTTGCCTGGGGTTGACCTGGTGGATGCAGGCCCCATAGGCTTGCACGCGGTTGACCTGTTGGCTGCAAGGCCCCATGTGCTTATCTGGGGTTGACCTGGTAGCTGCAAGGCCCCATTCCCTTGCCTGGGGTTGACCTGGTGGCTCCAAGGCCGCATTCGCTTGCCTGGGGTTGACCTGGTGGCTGCAAGGCCCCATTCGCTGCCTGGGGTTGACCTGGTGGCTGCAAGGCCCCATTTGCTTATCTGGGGTTGAACTGGTTGCTGCAAGGCGCCATTCGCTTCCCTGGGGTTGACCTGGTGGCTGCAAGGCCCCGTTCACTTGCCTGGGGTTGACCTGGTGCCCGGACTTGCTGCCGGACGGGGCTTCATTCCCAAACAACCACTGGGATTCCGGATGCAGGACCTGCACAACTGCCAGGGGCTTCAGACTCCATCAAGTGCCCCCCACACCCAGGCTTAAGCCTCCAAGGAGTGCCCCGCCACACCTCGGCCAGAACCCATTCACTTGCCTGGGGTTGACCTGGTGGATGCAGGCCCCATAGGCTTGCACGGGGTTGACCTGTTGGCTGCAAGGCCCCATTAGCTTCCCTGGGCTTGACCTGGTGGGTGCAAGGCCCCATGTGCTTACCTGGGGTTGAACTGGTTGCTGCAAGGCCCCATTTGCTTCCCTGGGGTTGACCTGGTGGCTGCAAGGCCCCATGTGCTTACCTGGGGTTGAACTGGTTGCTGCAAGGCCCCATTTGCTTCCCTGGGATTGACCTGGTGGCTGCAAGGCCCCTTTCGCTTCCCTGCGGTTGACCTGGTGGATGCAAGGCCCCATTCCCTTGCCTGGGGTTGACCTGGTGGCTGCAAGGCCCCATTCTCTTGCCTGGGGTTGACCTGGTGGCTGCAAGGCCCCATGTGCTTATCTGGGGTTGAACTGGTTGCTGCAAGGCCCCATTTGCTTCCCTGGGTTTGACCTGGTGGCTGCAAGGCCCCGTTCACTTGCCTGGGGTTGACCTGGTGCCCGGACTTGCTGCCTGCCGGGGCTTCATTCCCAAACAACCACTGGGATTGCGGATGCAGGACCTGCACAACCGCCAGGGGCTTCAGACTCCATCAAGTGCCCCCCACACCCAGGCTTAAGCCTCCAAGTAGTGCCCCGCCACACCTCGGCCAGAACCCATTCACTTGCCTGGGGTTGACCTGGTGGATGCAGGCCCCATAGGCTTGCACGGGGTTGACCTGTTGGCTGCAAGGCCCCATTAGCTTCCCTGGGCTTGACCTGGTGGCTGCAAGGCCCCATGTGCTTACCTGGGGTTGAACTGGTTGCTGCAAGGCCCCATTTGCTTCCCTGGGGTTGACCTGGTGGCTGCAAGCCCCATGTGCTTACCTCGGGTTGAACTGGTTGCTGCAAGGCCCCATTTGCTTCCCTGGGATTGACCTGGTGGCTGCAAGGCCCCTTTCGCTTCCCTGCGGTTGACCTGGTGGATGCAAGGCCCCATTCCCTTGCCTGGGGTTGACCTGGTGGCTCCAAGGCCGCATTCGCTTGCCTGGGGTTGACCTGGTGGCTGCAAGGCCCCATTCGCTTGCCTGGGGTTGACCTGGTGGCTGCAAGGCCCCATGTGCTTACCTGGGGTTGAACTGGTTGCTGCAAGGCCCCTTTCGCTTCCCTGGGGTTGACCTGGTAGCTGCAAGGCCCCGTTCACTTGATTGGGGTTGGCCTGGTGGCTGCAAGGCCGCATTCGCTTGCCTGGGGTTGACCTGGTGGCTGCAAGGCCCCATTCACTTGCCTGGGGTTGACCTGGTGGCTGCAAGGCCCCATTCACTTGCCTCGGGTTGACCTGGTGGCTGCAAGGCCCCATGTGCTTATCTGGGGTTGAACTGGTTGCTGGAAGGCCCCATTCGCTTCCCAGGGTTTGACCTCGTGTCTGCAAGGCCCCGTTCACTTGCCTGGGGTTGACCTGGTGCCCGGACTTGCTGCCGGCCGGGGCTTCATTCCCAAACAACCACTGGGATTGCGGATGCACGACCTGCACAACCGCCAGGGGCTTAAGACTCCATCAAGTGCCCCCCACACCCAGGCTTAAGCCTCGAAGGAGTGCCCCGCCACACCTCGCCCAGAACCCATTCACTTGCCTGGGGTTGACCTGGTGGATGCAGGCCCCATAGGCTTGCACGGGGTTGACCTGTTGGCTGCAAGGCCCCATGTGCTTATCTGGGGTTGACCTGGTAGCTGCAAGGCCCCATTCCCTTGCCTGGGGTTGACCTGGTGGCTCCAAGGCCGCATTCGCTTGCCTGGGGTTGACCTGGTGGCTGCAAGGCCCCATTCGCTTGCCTGGGGTTGACCTGGTGGCTGCAAGGCCCCATGTGCTTATCTGGGGTTGAACTGGTTGCTGCAAGGCCCCATCCGCTTCCCTCGGGTTGACCTGGTGGCTGCAAGGCCCCGTTCACTTGCCTGGGGTTGACCTGGTGCCCGGACTTGCTGCCGGACGGGGCTTCATTCCCAAACAACCAGTGGGATTGCGGATGCAGGACCTGCACAACCGCCAGGGGCTTCAGACTCCATCAAGTGCCCCCCACACCCAGGCTTAAGCCTCCAAGGAGTGCCCCGCGACACCTCGGCCAGAACCCATTCACTTCCCTGGGGTTGACCTGGTGGATGCAGGCCCCATAGGCTTGCACGGGGTTGACCTGTTGGCTGCAAGGCCCCATTAGGTTCCCTGGGCTTGACCTGGTGGCTGCAAGGCCCCATGTGCTTACCTGGGGTTGAACTGGTTGCTGCAAGGCCCCATTTGCTTCCCTGGGGTTGACCTGGTGGCTGCAAGGCCCCATGTGCTTACCTGGGTTTGAACTGGTTGCTGCAAGGCCCCATTTGCTTCCCTGGGATTGACCTGGTGGCTGAAAGGCCCCTTTCGCTTCCCTGCGGTTGACCTGGTGGATGCAAGGCCCCATACCCTTGCCTGGGGTTGACCTGGTTGCTGCAAGGCCCCATTCGCTTGCCTGGGGTTGACCTGGTGGCTGCAAGGCCCCATGTGCTTATCTGGGGTTGAACTGGTTGCTGCAAGGCCCCATTTGCTTCCCTGGGTTTGACCTGGTGGCTGCAAGGCCCCGTTCACTTGCCTGGGGTTGACCTGGTGCCCAGACTTGCTGCCGGCCGGGGCTTCATTCCCAAACAACCACTGGGATTGCGGATGCAGGACCTGCACAACCGCCAGGGGCTTAAGACTCCATCAAGTGCCCCCCACACCCAGGCTTAAGCCTCCAAGGAGTGCCCCTCCACACCTCGGCCAGATCCCATTCACTTGCCTGGGGTTGACCTGTTGGCTGCAAGGCCCCATTAGCTTCCCTGGGCTTGACCTGGTGGCTGCAAGGCCCCATGTGCTTACCTGGGGTGGAACTGGTTGCTGCAAGGCACCATTTGCTTCCCTGGGGTTGACCTGGTGGCTGCAAGGCCCCTTTCGCTTCCCTGTGGTTGATCTGGTGGCTGCAAGGCCCCATTCCCTTACCTGGTGTTGACCTGGTGGCTCCAACGCCGCATTCGCTTGCCTGGGGTTGACCTGGTGGCTGCAAGGCCCCATTCGCTTGCCTGGGGTTGACCTGGTGGCTGCAAGGCCCCATGTGCTTATCTGGGGTTGAACTGGTTGCTGCAAGGCCCCATTCGCTTCCCTGGGGTTGACCTGGTGGCTGCAAGGCCCCGTTCACTTGCCTGGGGTTGACCTGGTGCCCGGACTTGCTGCCGGACGGGGCTTCATTCCCAAACAACCACTGGGATTCCGGATGCAGGACCTGCACAACCGCCAGAGGCTTAAGACTCCATCAAGTGCCCCTCACACCCTGGCTTAAGCCTCCAAGGAGTGCCCGCCCACACCTCGGCCAGAACGCATTCACTTGCCTGGGTTTGACCTGGTGAATGCAGGCCCCATAGGCTTGCAAGGGCTTGACCTGTTGGCTGCAAGGCCCCATTTGCTTCCCTGGGGTTGACCTGGGGGCTGCAAGACCCCATTAGCTTCCCTGGGGTTGATCTGGTGGCTGCCAGGCCCCATGTGATTCCCTGGGGTTGAACTGGTTGCTGCAAGGCCCCTTTCGTTCCCTGGGGTTGACCTGGTAGCTGCAAGGCCCCATTCGCTTCCCTGGGTTTGACCTGGTGGATGCAAGGCCCCATTTGCTTCCCTGGGGTTAACCTGTTGTCTGCAAGGCCCCATTAGCTTCCCTGGGCTTGACCTGGTGGCTGCAAGGCCCCATGTGCTTACCTGGGGTTGAACTGGTTGCTGCAAGGCCCCATTTGCTTCCCTGGGGTTGACCTGGTGGCTGCAAGGCCCCATGTGCTTATCTGGGGTTGAACTGGTTGCTGCAAGGCCCCATTTGCTTCCCTGGGTTTGACCTGGTGGCTGCAAGGCCCCGTTCACTTGCCTGGGGTTGACCTGGTGCCCAGACTTGCTGCCGGCCGGGGCTTCATTCCCAAACAACCACTGGGATTGCGGATGCAGGACCTGCACAACCGCCAGGGGCTTAAGACTCCATCAAGTGCCCCCCACACCCAGGCTTAAGCCTCCAAGGAGTGCCCCTCCACACCTCGGCCAGATCCCATTCACTTGCCTGGGGTTGACCTGTTGGCTGCAAGGCCCCATTAGCTTCCCTGGGCTTGACCTGGTGGCTGCAAGGCCCCATGTGCTTACCTGGGGTGGAACTGGTTGCTGCAAGGCACCATTTGCTTCCCTGGGGTTGACCTGGTGGCTGCAAGGCCCCTTTCGCTTCCCTGTGGTTGATCTGGTGGCTGCAAGGCCCCATTCCCTTACCTGGTGTTGACCTGGTGGCTCCAACGCCGCATTCGCTTGCCTGGGGTTGACCTGGTGGCTGCAAGGCCCCATTCGCTTGCCTGGGGTTGACCTGGTGGCTGCAAGGCCCCATGTGCTTATCTGGGGTTGAACTGGTTGCTGCAAGGCCCCATTCGCTTCCCTGGGGTTGACCTGGTGGCTGCAAGGCCCCGTTCACTTGCCTGGGGTTGACCTGGTGCCCGGACTTGCTGCCGGCCGGGGCTTCATTCCCAAACAACCACTGGGATTCCGGATGCAGGACCTGCACAACCGCCAGAGGCTTAAGACTCCATCAAGTGCCCCCCACACCCTGGCTTAAGCCTCCAAGGAGTGCCCGCCCACACCTCGGCCAGAACGCATTCACTTGCCTGGGTTTGACCTGGTGAATGCAGGCCCCATAGGCTTGCAAGGGCTTGACCTGTTGGCTGCAAGGCCCCATTTGCTTCCCTGGGGTTGACCTGGGGGCTGCAAGACCCCATTAGCTTCCCTGGGGTTGATCTGGTGGCTGCCAGGCCCCATGTGATTCCCTGGGGTTGAACTGGTTGCTGCAAGGCCCCTTTCGTTCCCTGGGGTTGACCTGGTAGCTGCAAGGCCCCATTCGCTTCCCTGGGTTTGACCTGGTGGATGCAAGGCCCCATTTGCTTCCCTGGGGTTAACCTGTTGTCTGCAAGGCCCCATTAGCTTCCCTGGGCTTGACCTGGTGGCTGCAAGGCCCCATGTGCTTACCTGGGGTTGAACTGGTTGCTGCAAGGCCCCATTTGCTTCCCTGGGGTTGACCTGGTGGCTTCAAGGACCCTTTCGCTTCCCTGCGGTTGGCCTGGTGGATGCAAGGTCCCATTCCCTTGGCTGGGGTTGACCTGGTGGCTCCAAGGCCGCATTCGCTTGCCTGGGGTTGACCTGGTGGCTGCAAGGCCCCATGTGCTTATCCGGGGTTGAACTGGTTTCTGCAAGGCCCCTTTCGCTTCCCTGGGGTTGACCTGGTAGCTGCAAGGCCACATTCCCTTGTCTGGGATTGACCTGGTGGCTGCAAGGCCCCATTCGCTTGCCTGCGGTTGACCTGGTGGCTGCAAGGCCCCATGTGCTTATCTGGGGTTGACCTGGTGGCTGTAAGGCCCCATGTGCTTACCTGGGGTTGAACTGGTTGCTGCAAGGCCCCATTTGCTTCCCTGGGGTTGACCTGGTGGCTGCAAGGCCCCTTTCGCTTCCATGGGGTTGACCTGGTGGCTCCAAGGCCGCATTCCCTTGCCTGGGGTTGACCTGGTGGCTGCAAGGCCCCATTCGCTTGCCTGGGGTTGACCTGGTGGCTGCAAGGCCCCATGTGCTTATCTGGGGTTGAAATGGTTGCTGCAATGCCCCATGTGCTTACCTGGGGTTGACCTGGTGGCTTCAAGGCCCCTTTCGCTTCCCTGCGGTTGACCTGGTGGATGCAAGGCCCCATTCCCTTGCCTGGGGTTGACCTGGTGGCTCCAAGGCCGCATTCGCTTGCCTGGGGTTGACCTGGTGGCTGCAAGGCCCCATTCGCTTGCCTGGGGTTGACCTGGTGGCTGCAAGGCCCCATGTGCTTATCTTCGGTTGAACTGGTTGCTGCAAGGCCCCATTCGCTTCCCTGGGTTTGACCTGGTGGCTGCAAGGCCCCGTTCACTTGCCTGGGGTTGACCTGGTGCCCGCACTTGCTGCCGGCCGGGCTTCATTCCCAAACAACCACTGGGATTGCGGATGCAGGACCTGCACAACCGCCAGGGGCTTAAGACTCCATCAAGTGCCCCCCACACCCAGGCTTAAGCCTCCAAGGAGTGCCCCTCCACACCTCAGGCAGAACCCATTCACTTGCCTGGGGTTGACCTGGTGGATGCAGGCCCCATAGGCTTGCACGGGGTTGACCTGTTGGCTGCAAGGCCCCATTTGCTTCCCTGGGCTTGACCTGGTGGCTGCAAGGCCCAATGTGCTTACCTGGGGTGGAACTGGTTGCTGCAAGGCCCCATTTGCTTACCTGGGGTTGACCTGGTGGGTGCAAGGCCCCTTTCGCTTCCCTGTGGTTGACCTGGTGGCTGCAAGGCCCCATTCCCTTACCTGGTGTTGACCTGGTGGCTCCAAGGCCGCATTCGCTTGCCTGGGGTTGACCTGGTGGCTGCAAGGCCCCATGTGCTTATCTGGGGTTGTACTGGTTTCTGGAAGGCCCCATTCGCTTCCCTGTGGTTCGACCTGGTGGCTGCAAGGCCCAGTTCACTTGCCTGGGGTTGACCTGGTGCACGGACTTGCTGCCGGACGGGGCTTCATTCCCAAACAACCACTGGGATTCCGGATGCAGGACCTGCACAACCGCCAGAGGCTTAAGACTCCATCAAGTGCCCCCCACACCCTGGCTTAAGCCTCCAAGGAGTGCCCCCCCACACCTCGGCCAGAACGCATTCACTTGCCTGGGGTTGACCTGGTGAATGCCGGCCCCATAGGCTTGCACGGGCTTGACCTGTTGGCTGCAAGGCCCCATTTGCTTCCCTGGGGTTGACCTGGTGGCTGCAAGGCCCCATTAGCTTCCCTGGGGTTGACCTGGTAGCTGCAAGGCCCCATTCGCTTCCCTGGGTTTGACCTGGTGGATGCAAGGCCCCATTTGCTTCCCTGGGGTTAACCTGTTGGCTGCAAGGCCCCATTAGCTTCCCTGGGCTTGACCTGGTGGCTGCAAGGCCCCTTTCGCTTCCCTGCGGTTGACCTGGTGGATGCAAGGCCCCATTCCCTTGCCTGGGGTTGACCTGGTGGCTCCAAGGCCGCATTCGCTTGCCTGGTGTTGACCTGGTGGCTGCAAGGCCCCATTCGCTTCCCTGGGGTTTACCTGGTGGCTGCAAGGCCCCGTTCACTTGCCTGGGGTTGACCTGGTGCCCGCACTTGCTGCCGGCCGGGGCTTCATTCCCAAACAACCACTGGGATTGCGGATGCAGGACCTGCACAACCGCCAGGGGCTTAAGACTCCATCAAGTGCCCCCCACACCCAGGCTTAAGCCTCCAAGGAGTGCCCCTCCACACCTCGGGCAGAACCCATTCACTTGCCTGGGGTTGACCTGGTGGATGCAGGCCCCATAGGCTTGCACGGGGTTGACCTGTTGGCTGCAAGGCCCCATTTGGTTCCCTGGGCTTGACCTGGTGGCTGCAAGGCCCCATGTGCTTACCTGGGGTGGAACTGGTTGCTGCAAGGCCCCATTTGCTTACCTGGGGTTGACCTGGTGGCTGCAAGGCCCCTTTCGCTTCCCTGTGGTTGACCTGGTGGCTGCAAGGCCCCATTCCCTTACCTGGTGTGGACCTGGTGGCTCCAAGGCCGCATACGCTTGCCTGGGGTTGACCTGGTGGCTGCAAGGCCCCATTCGCTTGCCTGGGGTTGACCTGGTGGCTGCAAGGCCCCATGTGCTTATCTGGGGTTGTACTAGTTTCTGGAAGGCCCCATTCGCTTCCCTGGGGTTCGACCTGGTGGCTGCAAGGCCCAGTTCACTTGCCTGGGGTTGACCTGGTGCACGGACTTGCTGCCGGACGGGGCTTCATTCCCAAACAACCACTGGGATTCCGGATGCAGGACCTGCACAACGGCCAGAGGCTTAAGACTCCATCAAGTGCCCCCCACACCCTGGCTTAAGCCTCCAAGGAGTGCCCCCCCACACCTCGGCCAGAACGCATTCACTTGCCTGGGGTTGACCTGGTGAATGCCGGCCCCATAGGCTTGCACGGGCTTGACCTGTTGGCTGCAAGGCCCCATTTGCTTCCCTGGGGTTGACCTGGTGGCTGCAAGGCCCCATTAGCTTCCCTGGGGTTGATCTGGTGGCTGCCAGGCCCCATGTGATTCCCTGGGGTTGACCTGCTGGCTGCAAGGCCCCTTTCATTCCCTGGGGTTGACCTGGTAGCTGCAAGGCCCCATTAGCTTCCCTGGGCTTGACCTGGTGGCTGCAAGGCCCCTTTCGCTTCCCTGCGGTTGACCTGGTGGATGCAAGGCCCCATTCCCTTGCCTGGGGTTGACCTGGTGGCTCCAAGGCCGCATTCGCTTGCCTGGGGTTGACCTGGTGGCTGCAAGGCCCCATTCGCTTGCCTGGGGTTGACCTGGTGGCTGCAAGGCCCCATGTGCTTATCTGGGGTTGAACTGGTTGCTGCAAGGCCCCATTCGCTTCCCTGGGTTTGACCTGGTGGCTGCAAGGCCCCGTTCACTTGCCTGGGGTTGACCTGGTGCCCGCACTTGCTGCCGGCCGGGGCTTCATTCCCAAACAACCACTGGGATTGCGGATGCAGGACCTGCACAACCGCCAGGGGCTTAAGACTCCATCAAGTGCCCCCCACACCCAGGCTTAAGCCTCCAAGGAGTGCCCCGCCACACCTCGGCCAGAACCCATTCACTTGCCTGGGGTTGACCTGGTGGATGCAGGCCCCATAGGCTTGCACGGGGTTGACCTGTTGGCTGCAAGGCCCCATTAGCTTCCCTGGGCTTGACCTGGTGGCTGCAAGGCCCCATGTGCTTACCTGGGGTTGAACTGGTTGCTGCAAGGCCCCATTTGCTTCCCTGGGGTTGACCTGGTGGCTGCAAGGCCCCATGTGCTTACCTGGGGTTGAACTGGTTGCTGCAAGGCCCCATTTGCTTCCCTGGGATTGACCTGGTGGCTGCAAGGCCCCTTTCGCTTCCCTGCGGTTGACCTGGTGGATGCAAGGCCCCATTCCCTTGCCTGGGGTTGACCTGGTGGCTGCAAGGCCCCATTCGCTTGCCTGGGGTTGACCTGGTGGCTGCAAGGCCCCATGTGCTTATCTGGGGTTGAACTGGTTGCTGCAAGGCCCCATTTGCTTCCCTGGGTTTGACCTGGTGGCTGCAAGGCCCCGTTGACTTGCCTGGGGTTGACCTGGTGCCCCGACTTGCTGCCTGCCGGGGCTTCATTCCCAAACATCCACTGGGATTGCGGATGCAGGAGCTGCACAACCGCCAGGGGCTTAAGACTCCATCAAGTGCCCCCCACACCCAGGCTTAAGCCTCCAAGGAGTGCCCCTCCACACCTCGGCCAGATCCCATTCACTTGCCTGGGGTTGACGTGGTGGATGCAGGCCCCATAGGCTTGCACGGGGTTGACCTGGTGGCTGCAAGGCCCCATTAGGTTCCCTGGGCTTGACCTGGTGGCTGCAAGGCCCCATGTGCTTACCTGGGGTTGAACTGGTTGCTGCAAGGCCCCATTTGCTTCCCTGGGGTTGACCTGGTGGCTGCAAGGCCCCTTTAGCTTCCCTGCGGTTGCCCTGGTGGATGCAAGGCCCCATTCCCTTGGCTGGGGTTGACCTGGTGGCTCCAAGGCCGCATTCGCTTGCCTGGGGTTGACCTGGTGGCTGCAAGGCCCCATGTGCTTATCCGGGGTTGAACTGGTTTCTGCAAGGCCCCTTTCGCTTCCCTGGGGTTGACCTGGTAGCTGCAAGGCCACATTCCCTTGTCTGGGGTTGACCTGGTGGCTGCAAGGCCGCATTCGCTTGCCTGCGGTTGACCTGGTGGCTGCAAGGCCCCATGTGCTTATCTGGGGTTGACCTGGTGGCTGTAAGGCCCCATGTGCTTACCTGGGGTTGAACTGGTTGCTGCAAGGCCCCATTTGCTTCCCTGGGGTTGACCTGGTGGATGCAAGGCCCCTTTCGCTTCCCTGGGGTTGACCTGGTGGCTCCAAGGCCGCATTCGCTTGCCTGGGGTTGACCTGGTGGCTGCAAGGCCCCATTCGCTTGCCTGGGGTTGACCTGGTGGCTGCAAGGCCCCATGTGCTTATCTGGGGTTGAACTGGTTGCTGCAATGCCCCACGTGCTTACCTGGGGTTGACCTGGTGGCTTCAAGGCCCCTTTCTCTTCCCTGCGGTTGACCTGGTGGATGCAAGGCCCCATTCCCTTGCCTGGGGTTGACCTGGTGGCTCCAAGGCCGCATTCGCTTGCCTGGGGTTGACCTGGTGGCTGCAAGGCCCCATTCGCTTGCCTGGGGTTGACCTGGTGGCTGCAAGGCCCCATGTGCTTATCTGGGGTTGAACTGGTTGCTGCAAGGCCCCATTCGCTTCCCTGGGTTTGACCTGGTGGCTGCAAGGCCCCGTTCACTTGCCTGGGGTTGACCTGGTGCTCGCACTTGCTGCCGGCCGGGGCTTCATTCCCAAACAACCACTGGGATTGCGGATGCAGGTCCTGCACAACCGCCAGGGGCTTAAGACTCCATCAAGTGCCCCCCACACCCAGGCTTAAGCCTCCAAGGAGTGCCCCTCCACACCTCGGGCAGAACCCATTCACTTGCCTGGGGTTGACCTGGTGGATGCAGGCCCCATAGGCTTGCACGGGGTTGACCTGTTGGCTGCAAGGCCCCATTTGCTTCCCTGGGCTTGACCTGGTGGCTGCAAGGCCCAATGTGCTTACCTGGGGTGGAACTGTTTGCTGCAAGGCCCCATTTGCTTACCTGGGGTTGACCTGGTGGGTGCAAGGCCCCTTTCGCTTCCCTGTGGTTGACCTGGTGGCTGCAAGGCCCCATTCCCTTACCTGGTGTTGACCTGGTGGCTCCAAGGCCGCATTCGCTTGCCTGGGGTTGACCTGTTGGCTGCAAGGCCCCATTCCCTTGCCTGGGGTTGACCTGGTGGCTGCAAGGCCCCATGTGCTTATCTGGGGTTGTACTTGTTTCTGGAAGGCCCCATTCGCTTCCCTGGGGTTCGACCTGGTGGCTGCAAGGCCCAGTTCACTCTGCCTGGGGTTGACCTGGTGCACGGACTTGCTGCCGGACGGGGCTTCATTCCCAAACAACCACTGGGATTCCGGATGCAGGACCTGCACAACCGCCAGAGGCTTAAGACTCCATCAAGTGCCCCCCACACCCTGGCTTAAGCCTCGAAGGAGTGCCCCGCCACACCTCGCCCAGAACCCATTCACTTGCCTGGGGTTGACCTGGTGGATGCAGGCACCATAGGCTTGCACGGGGTTGACCTGTTGGCTGCAAGGCCCCATGTGCTTATCTGGGGTTGACCTGGTAGCTGAAAGGCCCCATTCCCTTGCCTGGGGTTGACCTGGTGGTTCCAAGGCCGCATTTGCTTGCCCGGGGTTGACCTGGTGGCTGCAAGGCCCCATTCGCTTGCCTGGGGTTGACCTGGTGGCTGCAAGGCCCCATGTGCTTATCTGGGGTTGAACTGGTTGCTGCAAGGCCCCATACGCTTCACTGGGGTTGACCTGGAGGCTGCAAGGCCCCGTTCACTGCCTGGGGTTGACATGGTGCCCGGACTTGCTGCCTGCCGGGGCTTCATTCCCAAACAACCACTGGGATTGCGGATGCAGGACCTGCACAACCGCCAGGGGCTTCAGACTAAATCAAGTGCCCCCCACACCCAGGCTTAAGCCTCCAAGGAGTGCCCCGCCACACCTCGGCCAGAACCCATTCACTTGCCTGGGGTTGACCTGGTGGATGCAGGCCCCATAGGCTTGCACGGGGTTGACCTGTTGGCTGCAAGGCCCCATTAGCTTCCCTGGGCTTGACCTGGTGGCTGCAAGGCCCCATGTGCTTACCTGGGGTTGAACTGGTTGCTGCAAGGCCCCATTTGCTTCCCTGGGGTTGACCTGGTGGCTGCAAGGCCCCATGTGCTTACCTGGGGTTGAACTGGTTGCTGCAAGGCCCCATTTGCTTCCCTGGGATTGACCTGGTGGCTGCAGGGCCCCATTAGCTTCCCTGGGCTTGACCTGGTGGCTGCAAGGCCCCATGTCCTTACCTGGGGTTGAAGTGGTTGCTGCAAGGTCCCATTTGCTTCCCTGGGGTTGACCTGGTGGCTGCAAGGCCCCTTTCGCTTCCCTGGGATTGACCTGGTAGCTGCAAGGCCCCATTCCCTTGCCTGGGGTTGACCTGGTGGCTCCAAGGCCGAATTCGCTTGCCTGGGGTTGATCTGGTGGCTGCAAGGCCCCATGTGCTTATCTGGGGTTGAACTGGTTGCTGCAAGGCCCCATTCGCTTCCGTGGGTTTGACCTGGTGGCTGCAAGGCCCCATTCGCTTGCCTGGGGTTGGCCTGGTGGCTGCAAGGCCCCATGTGCTTATCTGGGGTTGAACTGGTTGCTGCACGGCCCCTTTCGCTTCCCCGGGGTTGATCTGGTAGCTGCAAGGCCCCATTCCCTTGCCTGGGGTTGACCTGGTGGCTGCAAGGCCGCATTCGCTTGCCTGGGGTTGACCTGGTGGCTGCAAGGCCCCATTCACTTGCCTGGGCTTGTCCTGGTGGCTGCAAGGCCCCTTGTGCTTATCTGGGGTTGACCTGGTGGCTGCAAGGCCCCATGTCCTTACCTGGGGTTGAAATGGTTGCTGCAAGGCCCCATTTGCTTCCCTGGGGTTCACCTGGTGGCTGCAAGGCCCCTTTCGCTTCCCTGGGGTTGAGCTGGTAGCTGAAAGGCCCCATTCCCTTGCCTGGGGTTGTCCTGGTGGCTCCAAGGCCGCATTCGCTTGCCTGGGGTTGACCTGGTGGCTGCAAGGCCCCATTCGCTTGCCTGGGGTTGACCTGGTGGCTGCAAGGCCCCATGTGCTTATCTGGGGTTGAACTGGTTGCTGCAAGGCCCCATTCGCTTCCCTGGGTTTGACCTGGTGGCTGCAAGGCCCCGTTCACTTGCCTGGGCTTGACCTGGTGCCCGGACTTGCTGCCGGCAGGGGCTTCATTCCCAAACAACCACTGGGATTGCGGATGCAGGACCTGCACAACCGCCAGGGGCTTAAGACTCCATCAAGTGCCCCCCACACCCAGGCTTAAGCCTCCAAGGAGTGCCCCCCCACACCTCGGCCAGAACCCATTCACTTGCCTGGGGTTGACCTGGTGGATGCAGGCCCCATAGGCTTGCACGTGGTTGACCTGTTGGCTGCAAGGCCCCATTTGCTTCCCTGGGCTTGACCTGGTGGCTTCAAGGCCCCATTAGCTTCCCTGGGCTTGACCTGGTGGCTGCAAGGCCCCATGTGCTTATCTGGGGTTGAACTGGTGGCTGCAAGGCCCCACGTCCTTACCTGGGGTTGAACTGGTTGCTGCAAGGCCCCATTTGCTTCCCTGGGGTTGACCTGGTGGCTGCAAGGCCCCTTTCGCTTCCCTGGGGTTGACCTGGTGGCTGCAAGGCCCCATTCCCTTGCCTGGGGTTGACCTGGTGGCTCCAAGGCCGCATTCGCTTGCCTGGAGTTGACCTGGTGGCTGCAAGGCCCCATTCGCTTGCCTGGGGTGGACCTGGTGGCTGCAAGGCCCCATGTGCTTATCTGGGGTTGAACTGGTTGCTGCAAGGCCCCATTCGCTTCCCTGGGGTTGACCTGGTGGCTGCAAGGCCCCGTTCACTTGCCTGGGGTTGACCTGGTGCCTGGACTTGCTGCCGGACTTGGCTTCATTCCCAAACAACCACTGGGATTCCGGATGCAGGACCTGCACAACCGCCAGAGGCTTAAGACTCCATCAAGTGCCCCCCACACCCTGGCTTAAGCCTCCAAGGAGTGCCCCCCCACACCTCGGCAGGAACGCATTCATTTGCCTGGGGTTGACCTGGTGAATGCAGGCCCCATAGGCTTGCACGGGTTTGACCTGTTGGCTGCAAGGCCCCATTTGCTTCCCTGGGGTTGACCTGGGGGCTGCAAGGCCCCATTAGCTTCCCTGGGGTTGATCTGGTGGCTGCCAGGCCCCATGTGATTCCCTGCGGTTGACCTGGTGGATGCAAGGCCATATTCCCTTGCCTGGGGTTGACCTGGTGGCTCCAAGGCCTTATTCGCTTGCCTGGGGTTGACCTGGTGGCTGCAAGGCCCCATGTGCTTATCCGGGGTTGAACTGGTTTCTGCAAGGCCCCTTTCGCTTCCCTGGGGTTGACCTGGTAGCTGCAAGGCCACTTTCCCTTGTCTGGGGTTGACCTGGTGGCTGCAAGGCCGCATTCGCTTGCCTGGGGTTGACCTGGTGGCTGCAAGGCCCCATGTGCTTATCTGGGGTTGTCCTGGTGGCTGTAAGGCCCCATGTGCTTACCTGGGGTTGAACTGGTTGCTGCAAGGCCCCATTTGCTTCCCTGGGGTTGACCTGGTGGCTGCAAGGCCCCTTTCGCTTCCCTGGGGTTGACCTGGTGGCTCCAAGGACGCATTCGCTTGCCTGGGGTTGACCTGGTGGCTGCAAGGCCCCATTCGCTTGCCTGGGGTTGACCTGGTGGCTGCAAGGCCCCATGTGCTTATCTGGGGTTGAACTGGTTGCTGCAAGGCCCCATTCGCTTCCCTGGCTTTGACCTGGTGGCTGCAAGGCCCCGTTCACTTGCCTGGGGTTGACCTGGTGCCCGGACTTGCTGCTGGCCGGGGCTTCATTCCCAAACACCACTGGGATTGCGGATGCAGGAGCTGCACAACCGCCAGGGGATTAAGACTCCATCAAGTGCCCCAAACACCCAGGCTTAAGCCTCCAAGGAGTGCCCCGCCACACCTCGGCCAGAACCCGTTCACTTGCCTGGGGTTGACCTGGTGGATGCAGGCCCCATAGGCTTGCACGGGGTTGACCTGTTGGCTGCAAGGCCCCATTAGCTTCCCTGGGCTTGACCTGGTGCCTGCAAGGCCCCATGTGCTTACCTGGGGTTGAACTGGTTGATGCAAGGCCCCATTTGCTTCCCTGGGGTTGCCCTGGTGGCTGCAAGGCCCCTTTCGCTTCCCTGCGGTTGACCTGGTGGATGCAAGGCCCCATTCCCTTGCCTGGGGTTGACCTGGTGGCTCCAAGGCCGCATTCGCTTGCCGGGGGTTGACCTGGTGGCTGCAAGGCCCCATTAGCTTGCCTGGGGTTGATCTGGTGGCTGCCAGGCCCCATGTGATTCCCTGGGGTTCACCTGGTGGCTGCAAGGCCCCTTTCGCTTCCCTGCGGTTGACCTCGTGGATGCAAGGCCCCATTCCCTTGCCTGGGGTTGACCTGGTGGCTCCAAGGCCGCATTCGCTTGCCTGGGGTTGACCTGGTGGCTGCAAGGCCCCATTCGCTTGCCTGGGGTTGACCTGGTGGCTGCAAGGCCCCATGTGCTTATCTGGGGTTGAACTGGTTGCTGCAAGGCCCCATTCGCTTCCCTGGGGTTGACCTGGTAGCTGCAAGGCCCCGTTCACTTGATTGGGGTTGGCCTGGTGGCTGCAAGGCCGAATTCGCTTGCCTGGGGTTGACCTGGGGGCTGCAAGGCCCCATTCACTTGCCTGGGGTTGACCTGGTGGCTGCAAGGCCCCATGTGCTTATCTGGGGTTGACCTGGTGGCTGCAAGGCCCCATGTGCTCTACCTGGGGTTGAACTGGTTGCTGCAAGGCCCCATTTGCTTCCCTGGGCTTGACCTGGTGGCTGCAAGGCCCGTTTCGCTTCCCTGATGTTGACCTGGTAGCTGCAAGGCCCCATTCCCTTGCCTGGGGTTGACCTGGTGGCTCCAAGGCCGCATTCGCTTGACTGGGGTTGACCTGGTGGCTGCAAGGCCCCATTCACTTGCCTCGGGTTGACCTGGTGGCTGCAAGGCCCCATGTGCTTATCTGGGGTTTAACTGGTTGCTGGAAGGCCCCATTCGCTTCCCTGGGTTTGACCTCGTGTCTGCAAGGCCCCGTTCACTTGCCTGGGGTTGACCTGGTGCCCGGACTTGCTGCCGGCCGGGGCTTCATTCCCAAACAACCACTGGGATTGCGGATGCACGACCTGCACAACCGCCAGGGGCTTAAGACTCCATCAAGTGCCCCCCACACCCAGGCTTAAGCCTCGAAGGAATGCCCCGCCACACCTCGCCCAGAACCCATTCACTTGCCTGGGGTTGACCTGGTGGATGCAGGCCCCATAGGCTTGCACGCGGTTGACCTGTTGGCTGCAAGGCCCCATGTGCTTATCTGGGGTTGACCTGGTAGCTGCAAGGCCCCATTCCCTTGCCTGGGGTTGACCTGGTGGCTCCAAGGCCGCATTCGCTTGCCTGGGGTTGACCTGGTGGCTGCAAGGCCCCATTCGCTGCCTGGGGTTGACCTGGTGGCTGCAAGGCCCCATTTGCTTATCTGGGGTTGAACTGGTTGCTGCAAGGCGCCATTCGCTTCCCTGGGGTTGACCTGGTGGCTGCAAGGCCCCGTTCACTTGCCTGGGGTTGACCTGGTGCCCGGACTTGCTGCCGGACGGGGCTTCATTCCCAAACAACCACTGGGATTCCGGATGCAGGACCTGCACAACTGCCAGGGGCTTCAGACTCCATCAAGTGCCCCCCACACCCAGGCTTAAGCCTCCAAGGAGTGCCCCGCCACACCTCGGCCAGAACCCATTCACTTGCCTGGGGTTGACCTGGTGGATGCAGGCCCCATAGGCTTGCACGGGGTTGACCTGTTGGCTGCAAGGCCCCATTAGCTTCCCTGGGCTTGAACTGGTGGCTGCAAGGCCCCATGTGCTTACCTGGGGTTGAACTGGTTGCTGCAAGGCCCCATTTGCTTCCCTGGGGTTGACCTGGTGGCTGCAAGGCCCCATGTGCTTACCTGGGGTTGAACTGGTTGCTGCAAGGCCCCATTTGCTTCCCTGGGATTGACCTGGTGGCTGCAAGGCCCCTTTCGCTTCCCTGCGGTTGACCTGGTGGATGCAAGGCCCCATTCCCTTGCCTGGGGTTGACCTGGTGGCTGCAAGGCCCCATTCTCTTGCCTGGGGTTGACCTGGTGGCTGCAAGGCCCCATGTGCTTATCTGGGGTTGAACTGGTTGCTGCAAGGCCCCATTTGCTTCCCTGGGTTTGACCTGGTGGCTGCAAGGCCCCGTTCACTTGCCTGGGGTTGACCTGGTGCCCGGACTTGCTGCCTGCCGGGGCTTCATTCCCAAACAACCACTGGGATTGCGGATGCAGGACCTGCACAACCGCCAGGGGCTTCAGACTCCATCAAGTGCCCCCCACACCCAGGCTTAAGCCTCCAAGGAGTGCCCCGCCACACCTCGGCCAGAACCCATTCACTTGCCTGGGGTTGACCTGGTGGATGCAGGCCCCATAGGCTTGCACGGGGTTGACCTGTTGGCTGCAAGGCCCCATTAGCTTCCCTGGGCTTGACCTGGTGGCTGCAAGGCCCCATGTGCTTACCTGGGGTTGAACTGGTTGCTGCAAGGCCCCATTTGCTTCCCTGGGGTTGACCTGGTGGCTGCAAGCCCCATGTGCTTACCTCGGGTTGAACTGGTTGCTGCAAGGCCCCATTTGCTTCCCTGGGATTGACCTGGTGGCTGCAAGGCCCCTTTCGCTTCCCTGCGGTTGACCTGGTGGATGCAAGGCCCCATTCCCTTGCCTGGGGTTGACCTGGTGGCTCCAAGGCCGCATTCGCTTGCCTGGGGTTGACCTGGTGGCTGCAAGGCCCCATTCGCTTGCCTGGGGTTGACCTGGTGGCTGCAAGGCCCCATGTGCTTACCTGGGGTTGAACTGGTTGCTGCAAGGCCCCTTTCGCTTCCCTGGGGTTGACCTGGTAGCTGCAAGGCCCCGTTCACTTGATTGGGGTTGGCCTGGTGGCTGCAAGGCCGCATTCGCTTGCCTGGGGTTGACCTGGTGGCTGCAAGGCCCCATTCACTTGCCTGGGGTTGACCTGGTGGCTGCAAGGCCCCATTCACTTGCCTCGGGTTGACCTGGTGGCTGCAAGGCCCCATGTGCTTATCTGGGGTTGAACTGGTTGCTGGAAGGCCCCATTCGCTTCCCAGGGTTTGACCTCGTGTCTGCAAGGCCCCGTTCACTTGCCTGGGGTTGACCTGGTGCCCGGACTTGCTGCCGGCCGGGGCTTCATTCCCAAACAACCACTGGGATTGCGGATGCACGACCTGCACAACCGCCGGGGGCTTAAGACTCCATCAAGTGCCCCCCACACCCAGGCTTAAGCCTCGAAGGAGTGCCCCGCCACACCTCGCCCAGAACCCATTCACTTGCCTGGGGTTGACCTGGTGGATGCAGGCCCCATAGGCTTGCACGGGGTTGACCTGTTGGCTGCAAGGCCCCATGTGCTTATCTGGGGTTGACCTGGTAGCTGCAAGGCCCCATTCCCTTGCCTGGGGTTGACCTGGTGGCTCCAAGGCCGCATTCGCTTGCCTGGGGTTGACCTGGTGGCTGCAAGTCCCCATTCGCTTGCCTGGGGTTGACCTGGTGGCTGCAAGGCCCCATGTGCTTATCTGGGGTTGAACTGGTTGCTGCAAGGCCCCATCCGCTTCCCTCGGGTTGACCTGGTGGCTGCAAGGCCCCGTTCACTTGCCTGGGGTTGACCTGGTGCCCGGACTTGCTGCCGGACGGGGCTTCATTCCCAAACAACCACTGGGATTGCGGATGCAGGACCTGCACAACCGCCAGGGGCTTCAGACTCCATCAAGTGCCCCCCACACCCAGGCTTAAGCCTCCAAGGAGTGCCCCGCGACACCTCGGCCAGAACCCATTCACTTGCCTGGGGTTGACCTGGTGGATGCAGGCCCCATAGGCTTGCACGGGGTTGACCTGTTGGCTGCAAGGCCCCATTAGGTTCCCTGGGCTTGACCTGGTGGCTGCAAAGCCCCATGTGCTTACCTGGGGTTGAACTGGTTGCTGCAAGGCCCCATTTGCTTCCCTGGGGTTGACCTGGTAGCTGCAAGGCCCCATGTGCTTACCTGGGTTTGAACTGGTTGCTGCAAGGCCCCATTTGCTTCCCTGGGATTGACCTGGTGGCTGAAAGGCCCCTTTCGCTTCCCTGCGGTTGACCTGGTGGATGCAAGGCCCCATACCCTTGCCTGGGGTTGACCTGGTTGCTGCAAGGCCCCATTCGCTTGCCTGGGGTTGACCTGGTGGCTGCAAGGCCCCATGTGCTTATCTGGGGTTGAACTGGTTGCTGCAAGGCCCCATTTGCTTCCCTGGGTTTGACCTGGTGGCTGCAAGGCCCCGTTCACTTGCCTGGGGTTGACCTGGTGCCCAGACTTGCTGCCGGCCGGGGCTTCATTCCCAAACAACCACTGGGATTGCGGATGCAGGACCTGCACAACCGCCAGGGGCTTAAGACTCCATCAAGTGCCCCCCACACCCAGGCTTAAGCCTCCAAGGAGTGCCCCTCCACACCTCGGCCAGATCCCATTCACTTGCCTGGGGTTGACCTGTTGGCTGCAAGGCCCCATTAGCTTCCCTGGGCTTGACCTGGTCGCTGCAAGGCCCCATGTGCTTACCTGGGGTGGAACTGGTTGCTGCAAGGCACCATTTGCTTCCCTGGGGTTGACCTGGTGGCTGCAAGGCCCCTTTCGCTTCCCTGTGGTTGATCTGGTGGCTGCAAGGCCCCATTCCCTTACCTGGTGTTGACCTGGTGGCTCCAACGCCGCATTCGCTTGCCTGGGGTTGACCTGGTGGCTGCAAGGCCCCATTCGCTTGCCTGGGGTTGACCTGGTGGCTGCAAGGCCCCATGTGCTTATCTGGGGTTGAACTGGTTGCTGCAAGGCCCCATTCGCTTCCCTGGGGTTGACCTGGTGGCTGCAAGGCCCCGTTCACTTGCCTGGGGTTGACCTGGTGCCCGCACTTGCTGCCGGACGGGGCTTCATTCCCAAACAACCACTGGGATTCCGGATGCAGGACCTGCACAACCGCCAGAGGCTTAAGACTCCATCAAGTGCCCCCCACACCCTGGCTTAAGCCTCCAAGGAGTGCCCGCCCACACCTCGGCCAGAACGCATTCACTTGCCTGGGTTTGACCTGGTGAATGCAGGCCCCATAGGCTTGCAAGGGCTTGACCTGTTGGCTGCAAGGCCCCATTTGCTTCC
The DNA here is from genome assembly GCF_052110815.1 of Crocodylus siamensis. Taxonomy (NCBI): domain Eukaryota; kingdom Metazoa; phylum Chordata; order Crocodylia; family Crocodylidae; genus Crocodylus; species Crocodylus siamensis. The sequence goes on along the minus strand of NW_028324429.1, from coordinate 88,767 downwards.
CTGGGGTTGACCTGGGGGCTGCAAGGCCCCATTAGCTTCCCTGGGGTTGATCTGGTGGCTGCCAGGCCCCATGTGATTCCCTGGGGTTGAACTGGTTGCTGCAAGGCCCCTTTCGTTCCCTGGGGTTGACCTGGTAGCTGCAAGGCCCCATTCGCTTCCCTGGGTTTGACCTGGTGGATGCAAGGCCCCATTTGCTTCCCTGGGTTTAACCTGTTGTCTGCAAGGCCCCATTAGCTTCCCTGGGCTTGACCTGGTGGCTGCAAGGCCCCATGTGCTTACCTGGGGTTGAACTGGTTGCTGCAAGGCCCCATTTGCTTCCCTGGGGTTGACCTGGTGGCTTCAAGGACCCTTTCGCTTCCCTGCGGTTGGCCTGGTGGATGCAAGGTCCCATTCCCTTGGCTGGGTTTGACCTGGTGGCTCCAAGGCCGCATTCGCTTGCCTGGGGTTGACCTGGTGGCTGCAAGGCCCCATGTGCTTATCCGGGGTTGAACTGGTTTTTGCAAGGCCCCTTTCGCTTCCCTGGGGTTGACCTGGTAGCTGCAAGGCCACATTCCCTTGTCTGGGATTGACCTGGTGGCTGCAAGGCCGCATTCGCTTGCCTGCGGTTGACCTGGTGGCTGCAAGGCCCCATGTGCTTATCTGGGGTTGACCTGGTGGCTGTAAGGCCCCATGTGCTTACCTGGGGTTGAACTGGTTGCTGCAAGGCCCCATTTGCTTCCCTGGGGTTGACCTGGTGGCTGCAAGGCCCCGTTCACTTGCCTGGGCTTGACCTGGTGGCTGCAATGCCCAATGTGCTTACCTGGGGTGGAACTGGTTGCTGCAAGGCCCCATTCGCTTCCCTGGGCTTGACCTGGTGGCTGCAAGGCCCCTTTCGCTTCCCTGGGGTTGACCTGGTAGCTGCAAGGCCCCTTCCCTGTGGGGTTGACCTGGTGGCTCCAAGGCCGCATTCGCTTGCCTGGGGTTGACCTGGTGGCTGCAAGGCCCCATTCGCTTGCCTGGGGTTGACCTGGTGGCTGCAAGGCCCCATGTGCTTATCTGGGGTTGAACTGGTTGCTGCAAGGCCCCATTCGCTTCCCTGGGGTTGACCTGGTGGCTGCAAGGCCCCGTTCACTTGCCTGGGGTTGACCTGGTGCCCGGACTTGCTGCCGGACGGGGCTTCATTCCCAAACAACCACTGGGATTCCGGATGCAGGACCTGCACAACCGCCAGAGGCTTAAGACTCCATCAAGTGCCCCCCACACCCTGGCTTAAGCCTCCAAGGAGTGCCCCCCCACACCTCGGCCAGAACGCATTCACTTGCCTGGGGTTGACCTGGTGAATGCAGGCCCCATAGGCTTGCACGGGCTTGACCTGTTGGCTGCAAGGCCCCATTTGCTTCCCTGGGGTTGACCTGGGGAACTGGGCTGCAAGGCCCCATTTAGCTTCCCTGGGGTTGATCTGGTGGCTGCCAGGCCCCATGTGATTCCCTGGGGTTGAACTGGTTGCTGCAAGGCCCCTTTCGTTCCCTGGGGTTGACCTGGTAGCTGCAAGGCCCCATTCGCTTCCCTGGGTTTGACCTGGTGGATGCAAGGCCCCATTTGCTTCCCTGGGTTTAACCTGTTGTCTGCAAGGCCCCATTAGCTTCCCTGGGCTTGACCTGGTGGCTGCAAGGCCCCATGTGCTTACCTGGGGTTGAACTGGTTGCTGCAAGGCCCCATTTGCTTCCCTGGGGTTGACCTGGTGGCTTCAAGGACCCTTTCGCTTCCCTGCGGTTGGCCTGGTGGATGCAAGGTCCCATTCCCTTGGCTGGGTTTGACCTGGTGGCTCCAAGGCCGCATTCGCTTGCCTGGGGTTGACCTGGTGGCTGCAAGGCCCCATGTGCTTATCCGGGGTTGAACTGGTTTTTGCAAGGCCCCTTTCGCTTCCCTGGGGTTGACCTGGTAGCTGCAAGGCCACATTCCCTTGTCTGGGATTGACCTGGTGGCTGCAAGGCCGCATTCGCTTGCCTGCGGTTGACCTGGTGGCTGCAAGGCCCCATGTGCTTATCTGGGGTTGACCTGGTGGCTGTAAGGCCCCATGTGCTTACCTGGGGTTGAACTGGTTGCTGCAAGGCCCCATTTGCTTCCCTGGGGTTGACCTGGTGGCTGCAAGGCCCCGTTCACTTGCCTGGGCTTGACCTGGTGGCTGCAATGCCCAATGTGCTTACCTGGGGTGGAACTGGTTGCTGCAAGGCCCCATTTGCTTACCTGGGGTTGACCTGGTGGCTGCAAGGCCCCTTTCGCTTCCCTGTGGTTGACCTGGTGGCTGCAAGGCCCCATTCCCTTACCTGGTGTTGACCTGGCGGCTCCAAGGCCGCATTCGCTTGCCTGGGGTTGGCCTGGTGGCTGCAAGGCCCCATGTGCTTATCTGGGGTTGTACTGGTTTCTGGAAGGCCCCATTCGCTTCCCTGTGGTTCGACCTGGTGGCTGCAAGGCCCAGTTCACTTGCCTGGGGTTGACCTGGTGCACGGACTTGCTGCCGGACGGGGCTTCATTCCCAAACAACCACTGGGATTCCGGATGCAGGACCTGCACAACCGCCAGAGGCTTAAGACTCCATCAAGTGCCCCCCACACCCTGGCTTAAGCCTCCAAGGAGTGCCCCCCCACACCTCGGCCAGAACGCATTCACTTGCCTGGGGTTGACCTGGTGAATGCCGGCCCCATAGGCTTGCACGGGCTTGACCTGTTGGCTGCAAGGCCCCATTTGCTTCCCTGGGGTTGACCTGGTGGCTGCAAGGCCCCATTAGCTTCCCTGGGGTTGACCTGGTAGCTGCAAGGCCCCATTCGCTTCCCTGGGTTTGACCTGGTGGATGCAAGGCCCCATTTGCTTCCCTGGGGTTAACCTGTTGGCTGCAAGGCCCCATTAGCTTCCCTGGGCTTGACCTGGTGGCTGCAAGGCCCCTTTCGCTTCCCTGCGGTTGACCTGGTGGATGCAAGGCCCCATTCCCTTGCCTGGGGTTGACCTGGTGGCTCCAAGGCCGCATTCGCTTGCCTGGTGTTGACCTGGTGGCTGCAAGGCCCCATTCGCTTCCCTGGGGTTTACCTGGTGGCTGCAAGGCCCCGTTCACTTGCCTGGGGTTGACCTGGTGCCCGCACTTGCTGCCGGCCGGGGCTTCATTCCCAAACAACCACTGGGATTGCGGATGCAGGACCTGCACAACCGCCAGGGGCTTAAGACTCCATCTAGTGCCCCCCACACCCTGGCTTAAGCCTCCAAGGAGTGCCCCTCCACACCTCGGGCAGAACCCATTCACTTGCCTGGGGTTGACCTGGTGGATGCAGGCCCCATAGTCTTGCACGGGGTTGACCTGTTGGCTGCAAGGCCCCATTTGGTTCCCTGGGCTTGACCTGGTGGCTGCAAGGCCCCATGTGCTTACCTGGGGTGGAACTGGTTCCTGCAAGGCCCCATTTGCTTACCTGGGGTTGACCTGGTGGCTGCAAGGCCCCTTTCGCTTCCCTGTGGTTGACCTGGTGGCTGCAAGGCCCCATTCCCTTACCTGGTGTGGACCTGGTGGCTCCAAGGCCGCATACGCTTGCCTGGGGTTGACCTGGTGGCTGCAAGGCCCCATTCGCTTGCCTGGGGTTGACCTGGTGGCTGCAAGGCCCCATGTGCTTATCTGGGGTTGTACTGGTTTCTGGAAGGCCCCATTCGCTTCCCTGGGGTTCGACCTGGTGGCTGCAAGGCCCAGTTCACTTGCCTGGGGTTGACCTGGTGCACGGACTTGCTGCCGGACGGGGCTTCATTCCCAAACAACCACTGGGATTCCGGATGCAGGACCTGCACAACGGCCAGAGGCTTAAGACTCCATCAAGTGCCCCCCACACCCTGGCTTAAGCCTCCAAGGAGTGCCCCCCCACACCTCGGCCAGAACGCATTCACTTGCCTGGGGTTGACCTGGTGAATGCCGGCCCCATAGGCTTGCACGGGCTTGACCTGTTGGCTGCAAGGCCCCATTTGCTTCCCTGGGGTTGACCTGGTGGCTGCAAGGCCCCATTAGCTTCCCTGGGGTTGATCTGGTGGCTGCCAGGCCCCATGTGATTCCCTGGGGTTGAACTGGTTGCTGCAAGGCCCCTTTCATTCCCTGGGGTTGACCTGGTAGCTGCAAGGCCCCATTAGCTTCCCTGGGCTTGACCTGGTGGCTGCAAGGCCCCTTTCGCTTCCCTGCGGTTGACCTGGTGGATGCAAGGCCCCATTCCCTTGCCTGGGGTTGACCTGGTGGCTCCAAGGCCGCATTCGCTTGCCTGGGGTTGACCTGGTGGCTGCAAGGCCCCATTCGCTTGCCTGGGGTTGACCTGGTGGCTGCAAGGCCCCATGTGCTTATCTGGGGTTGAACTGGTTGCTGCAAGACCCCATTCGCTTCCCTGGGTTTGACCTGGTGGCTGCAAGGCCCCGTTCACTTGCCTGGGGTTGACCTGGTGCCCGCACTTGCTGCCGGCCGGGGCTTCATTCCCAAACAACCACTGGGATTGCGGATGCAGGACCTGCACAACCGCCAGGGGCTTAAGACTCCATCAAGTGCCCCCCACACCCAGGCTTAAGCCTCCAAGAAGTGCCCCTCCACACCTCGGCCAGATACCATTCACTTGCCTGGGGTTGACCTGGTGGCTGCAAGGCCCCATTCACTTGCCTGGGGTTGACCTGGTGGCTGCAAGGCCCCATGTGCTCTACCTGGGGTTGAACTGGTTGCTGCAAGGCCCCATTTGCTTCCCTGGGCTTGACCTGGTGGCTGCAAGGCCCGTTTCGCTTCTCTGATGTTGACCTGGTAGCTGCAAGGCCTCATTCCCTTGCCTGGGGTTGACCTGGTGGCTCCAAGGCCGCATTCGCTTGACTGGGGTTGACCTGGTGGCTGCAAGGCCCCATTCACTTGCCTCGGGTTGACCTGGTGGCTGCAAGGCCCCATGTGCTTATCTGGGGTTGAACTGGTTGCTGGAAGGCCCCATTCGCTTCCCTGGGTTTGACCTCGTGTCTGCAAGGCCCCGTTCACTTGCCTGGGGTTGACCTGGTGCCCGGACTTGCTGCCGGCCGGGGCTTCATTCCCAAACAACCACTGGGATTGCGGATGCACGACCTGCACAACCGCCAGGGGCTTAAGACTCCATCAAGTGCCCCCCACACCCAGGCTTAAGCCTCGAAGGAGTGCCCCGCCACACCTCGCCCAGAACCCATTCACTTGCCTGGGGTTGACCTGGTGGATGCAGGCACCATAGGCTTGCACGGGGTTGACCTGTTGGCTGCAAGGCCCCATGTGCTTATCTGGGGTTGACCTGGTAGCTGCAAGGCCCCATTCCCTTGCCTGGGGTTGACCTGGTGGTTCCAAGGCCGCATTTGCTTGCCCGGGGTTGACCTGGTGGCTGCAAGGCCCCATTCGCTTGCCTGGGGTTGACCTGGTGGCTGCAAGGCCCCATGTGCTTATCTGGGGTTGAACTGGTTGCTGCAAGGCCCCATACGCTTCACTGGGGTTGACCTGGAGGCTGCAAGGCCCCGTTCACTGCCTGGGGTTGACATGGTGCCCGGACTTGCTGCCTGCCGGGGCTTCATTCCCAAACAACCACTGGGATTGCGGATGCAGGACCTGCACAACCGCCAGGGGCTTCAGACTAAATCAAGTGCCCCCCACACCCAGGCTTAAGCCTCCAAGGAGTGCCCCGCCACACCTCGGCCAGAACCCATTCACTTGCCTGGGGTTGACCTGGTGGATGCAGGCCCCATAGGCTTGCACGGGGTTGACCTGTTGGCTGCAAGGCCCCATTAGCTTCCCTGGGCTTGACCTGGTGGCTGCAAGGCCCCATGTGCTTACCTGGGGTTGAACTGGTTGCTGCAAGGCCCCATTTGCTTCCCTGGGGTTGACCTGGTGGCTGCAAGGCCCCATGTGCTTACCTGGGGTTGAACTGGTTGCTGCAAGGCCCCATTTGCTTCCCTGGGATTGACCTGGTGGCTGCAAGGCCCCTTTCGCTTCCCTGCGGTTGACCTGGTGGATGCAAAGCCCCATTCCCTTGCCTGGGGTTGACCTGGTGGCTGCAAGGCCCCATTCGCTTGCCTGGGGTTGACCTGGTGGCTGCAAGGCCCCATGTGCTTATCTGGGGTTGAACTGGTTGCTGCAAGGCCCCATTTGCTTCCCTGGGTTTGACCTGGTGGCTGCAAGGCCCCGTTGACTTGCCTGGGGTTGACCTGGTGCCCCGACTTGCTGCCTGCCGGGGCTTCATTCCCAAACATCCACTGGGATTGCGGATGCAGGAGCTGCACAACCGCCAGGGGCTTAAGACTCCATCAAGTGCCCCCCACACCCAGTCTTAAGCCTCCAAGGAGTGCCCCTCCACACCTCGGCCAGATCCCATTCACTTGCCTGGGGTTGACGTGGTGGATGCAGGCCCCATAGGCTTGCACGGGGTTGACCTGTTGGCTGCAAGGCCCCATTAGGTTCCCTGGGCTTGACCTGGTGGCTGCAAGGCCCCATTTGCTTACCTGGGGTTGAACTGGTTGCTGCAAGGCCCCATTTGCTTCCCTGGGGTTGACCTGGTGGCTGCAAGGCCCCTTTAGCTTCCCTGCGGTTGCCCTGGTGGATGCAAGGCCCCATTCCCTTGGCTGGGGTTGACCTGGTGGCTCCAAGGCCGCATTCGCTTGCCTGGGGTTGACCTGGTGGCTGCAAGGCCCCATGTGCTTATCCGGGGTTGAACTGGTTTCTGCAAGGCCCCTTTCGCTTCCCTGGGGTTGACCTGGTAGCTGCAAGGCCACATTCCCTTGTCTGGGGTTGACCTGGTGGCTGCAAGGCCGCATTCGCTTGCCTGCGGTTGACCTGGTGGCTGCAAGGCCCCATGTGCTTATCTGGGGTTGACCTGGTGGCTGTAAGGCCCCATGTGCTTACCTGGGGTTGAACTGGTTGCTGCAAGGCCCCATTTGCTTCCCTGGGGTTGACCTGGTGGATGCAAGGCCCCTTTCGCTTCCCTGGTGTTGACCTGGTGGCCAAGGCCGCATTCGCTTGCCTGGGGTTGACCTGGTGGCTGCAAGGCCCCATTCGCTTGCCTGGGGTTGACCTGGTGGCTGCAAGGCCCCATGTGCTTATCTGGGGTTGAACTGGTTGCTGCAATGCCCCACGTGCTTACCTGGGGTTGACCTGGTGGCTGCAAGGCCCCTTTGCTTCCCTGGGGTTGACCTGGTGGCTGCAAGGCCCCATTTGCTTGCCTGGGGTTGACCTGGTGGCTGCAAGGCCGCATTCGCTTGCCTGGGGTTGACCTGGTGGCTGCAAGGCCCCATTCGCTTGCCTGGGGTTGACCTGGTGGCTGCAAGGCCCCATTGCTTGCCTGGGGTTGAACTGGTTGCTGCAAGGCCCCATTCGCTTCCCTGGGTTTGACCTGGTGGCTGCAAGGCCCCGTTCACTTGCCTGGGGTTGACCTGGTGCCCTGACTTGCTGCCGGCCGGGGCTTCATTCCCAAACAACCACTGGGATTGCGGATGCAGGACCTGCACAACCGCCAGGGGCTTAAGACTCCATCAAGTGCCCCCCACACCCAGGCTTAAGCCTCCAAGGAGTGCCCCGCCACACCTCGGCCAGAACCCATTCACTTGCCTGGGGTTGACCTGGTGGATGCAGGCCCCATAGGCTTGCACGGGGTTGACCTGTTGGCTGCAAGGCCCCATTTGCTTCCCTGGGCTTGACCTGGTGGCTGCAAGGCCCCATGTGCTTACCTGGGGTTGAACTGGTTGCTGCAAGGCCCCATTTGCTTCCCTGGGGTTGACCTGGTGGCTGCAAGGCCCCTTTCGCTTCCCTGCGGTTGACCTGGTGGATGCAAGGCCCCATTCCCTTGCCTGGGGTTGACCTGGTGGCTCCAAGGCCGCATTCGCTTGCCTGGGGTTGACCTGGTGGCTGCAAGGCCCCATTCGCTTGCCTGGGGTTGACCTGGTGGCTGCAAGGCCCCATGTGCTTATCTGGGGTTGAACTGGTTTCTGCAAGGCCCCTTTCGCTTCCCTGGGGTTGACCTGGTAGCTGCAAGGCCCATTCCCTTGCCTGGGGTTGACCTGGTGGCTGCAAGGCCGCATTCGCTTGCCTGGGCTTTGACCTGGTGGCTGCAAGGCCCCGCCCATGTCCTTACCTGGGGTTGACCTGGTGGCTGCAAGGCCCCATTTGCTTCCCTGGGGTTGACCTGGTGGCTGCAAGGCCCCATTTGCTTCCCTGGGGTTGACCTGGTAGCTGCAAGGCCCCATTCCCTTGCCTGGGGTTGACCTGGTGGCTCCAAGGCCGCATTCGCTTGCCTGGGGTTGACCTGGTGGCTGCAAGGCCCCATTCGCTTGCCTGGGGTTGACCTGGTGGCTGCAAGGCCCCATGTGCTTATCTGGGGTTGAACTGGTTGCTGCAAGGCCCCATTCGCTTCCCTGGGGTTGACCTGGTGGCTGCAAGGCCCCGTTCACTTGCCTGGGGTTGACCTGGTGCCCGGACTTGCTGCCGGCCGGGGCTTCATTCCCAAACACCACTGGGATTGCGGATGCAGGAGCTGCACAAACGCCAGGGGCTTAAGACTCCATCAAGTGCCCCCAAACACCCAGGCTTAAGCCTCCAAGGAGTGCCCCGCCACACCTCGGCCAGAACCCATTCACTTGCCTGGGGTTGACCTGGTGGATGCAGGCCCCATAGGCTTGCACGGGGTTGACCTGTTGGCTGCAAGGCCCCATTAGCTTCCCTGGGCTTGACCTGGTGGCTGCAAGGCCCCATGTGCTTACCTGGGGTTGAACTGGTTGCTGCAAGGCCCCATTTGCTTCCCTGGGGTTGACCTGGTGGCTGCAAGGCCCCATGTGCTTACCTGGGGTTGAACTGGTTGCTGCAAGGCCCCATTTGCTTCCCTGGGGTTGACCTGGTGGCTGCAAGGCCCCTTTCGCTTCCCTGCGGTTGACCTGGTGGATGCAAGGCCCCATTCCCTTGCCTGGGGTTGACCTGGTGGCTGCAAGGCCCCATTCGCTTGCCTGGGGTTGACCTGGTGGCTGCAAGGCCCCATGTGCTTATCTGGGGTTGAACTGGTTGCTGCAAGGCCCCATTTGCTTCCCTGGGGTTGACCTGGTGGCTGCAAGGCCCCGTTCACTTGCCTGGGGTTGACCTGGTGCCCCGACTTGCAAGGCCGGGGCTTCATTTCCACTGGGATTGCGGATGCAGGAGCTGCACAACCGCCAGGGGCTTAAGACTCCATCAAGTGCCCCCCACACCCAGGCTTAAGCCTCCAAGGAGTGCCCCTCCACACCTCGGCCAGAATCCCATTCACTTGCCTGGGGTTGACCTGGTGGATGCAGGCCCCATAGGCTTGCACGGGGTTGACCTGTTGGCTGCAAGGCCCCATTAGCTTCCCTGGGCTTGACCTGGTGGCTGCAAGGCCCCATGTGCTTACCTGGGGTTGAACTGGTTGCTGCAAGGCCCCATTCCCTTGCCTGGGGTTGACCTGGTGGATGCAAGGCCCCATTCAGGCTTGCCTGGGGTTGACCTGGTGGCTGCAAGGCCCCATTTGCTTCCCTGGGGTTGACCTGGTGGCTGCAAGGGCCCCATTAGCTTCCCTGGGCTTGACCTGGTGGCTGCAAGGCCCCATGTGCTTACCTGGGGTTGACCTGGTTGCTGCAAGGCCCCATTTGCTTCCCTGGGGTTGACCTGGTGGCTGCAAGGCCCCTTTCGCTTCCCTGGGTTGACCTGGTGGCTCCAAGGCCCCATTCGCTTGCCTGGGGTTGATCTGGTGGCTGCAAGGCCCCATGTGCTTCCCTGGGGTTGAACTGGTTGCTGCAAGGCCCCATTCGCTTCCCTGGGTTTGACCTGGTGGCTGCAAGGCCCCATTCGCTTGCCCCAAACACCCCTGGGGTTGGCCTGGTGGCTGCAAGGCCCCATGTGCTTATCTGGGGTTGAACTGGTTGCTGCAAGGCCCCATTTGCTTCCCCGGGGTTGACCTGGTGGCTGCAAGGCCCCATTCGCTTCCCTGGGGTTGACCTGGTGGCTGCAAGGCCCCATTCCCTTGCCTGGGGTTGACCTGGTGGCTGCAAGGCCCCATTCGCTTGCCTGGGGTTGACCTGGTGGCTGCAAGGCCCCATGTGCTTATCTGGGGTTGACCTGGTGGCTGCAAGGCCCCATGTGCTTACCTGGGGTTGAACTGGTTGCTGCAAGGCCCCATTTGCTTCCCTGGGGTTGACCTGGTGGCTGCAAGGCCCCTTTCGCTTCCCTGGGGTTGACCTGGTAGCTGCAAGGCCCCATTCCCTTGCCTGGGGTTGACCTGGTGGCTCCAAGGCCGCATTCGCTTGCCTGGGGTTGACCTGGTGGCTGCAAGGCCCCATTCGCTTGCCTGGGGTTGACCTGGTGGCTGCAAGGCCCCATGTGCTTATCTGGGGTTGAACTGGTTGCTGCAAGGCCCCATTCGCTTCCCTGGGGTTGACCTGGTGGCTGCAAGGCCCCGTTCACTTGCCTGGGGTTGACCTGGTGCCCGGACTTGCTGCCGGCCGGGGCTTCATTCCCAAACAACCACTGGGATTGCGGATGCAGGACCTGCACAACCGCCAGGGGCTTAAGACTCCATCAAGTGCCCCCCACACCCAGGCTTAAGCCTCCAAGGAGTGCCCCCCCACACCTCGGCCAGAACCCATTCACTTGCCTGGGGTTGACCTGGTGGATGCAGGCCCCATAGGCTTGCACGGGTTGACCTGTTGGCTGCAAGGCCCCATTTGCTTCCCTGGGGTTGACCTGGTGGCTGCAAGGCCCCATTAGCTTCCCTGGGCTTGACCTGGTGGCTGCAAGGCCCCATGTGCTTACCTGGGGTTGAACTGGTTGCTGCAAGGCCCCATTTGCTTCCCTGGGGTTGACCTGGTGGCTGCAAGGCCCCTTTCGCTTCCCTGGGGTTGACCTGGTGGATGCAAGGCCCCATTCCCTTGCCTGGGGTTGACCTGGTGGCTCCAAGGCCGCATTCGCTTGCCTGGGGTTGACCTGGTGGCTGCAAGGCCCCATTCGCTTGCCTGGGGTTGACCTGGTGGCTGCAAGGCCCCATGTGCTTATCTGGGGTTGAACTGGTTGCTGCAAGGCCCCTTTCGCTTCCCTGGGGTTGACCTGGTGGCTGCAAGGCCCCGTTCACTTGCCTGGGGTTGACCTGGTGCCAAGGACTTGCTGCCGGCCGGCGCTTCATTCCCTAACAACCACTGGGATTGCGGATGCAGGACCTGCACAACCGCCAGGGGCTTAAGACTCCATCAAGTGCCCCCCACACCCAGGCTTAAGCCTCCAAGGAGTGCCCCCCCACACCTCGCAAGAACCCATTCACTTGCCTGGGGTTGACCTGGTGGATGCAGGCCCCATAGGCTTGCACGGGGTTGACCTGGTGGCTGCAAGGCCCCATTCGCTTCCCTGGGCTTGACCTGGTGGCTGCAAGGCCCCATTAGCTTCCCTGGGGTTGACCTGGTGGCTGCAAGGCCCCATTCCCTTGCCTGGGGTTGACCTGGTGGCTCCAAGGCCGCATTCGCTTGCCTGGGGTTGACCTGGTGGCTGCAAGGCCCCATTCGCTTGCCTGGGGTTGACCTGGTGGCTGCAAGGCCCCATGTGCTTATCTGGGGTTGAACTGGTTGCTGCAAGGCCCCATTCGCTTCCCTGGGGTTGACCTGGTGGCTGCAAGGCCCCTTTCGCTTGCCTGGGGTTGACCTGGTGCCCGGAGCTGCAAGGCCCCATTCCCAAACAACCACTGGGATTGCGGATGCAGGCCTGCACAACCGCCAGGGGTTGACTCCATCAAGTGCCCACCACACCCAGGCTTAAGTCCAAGGAGGCCCCGCCACACCTCGGCCAGAACCCATTCACTTGCCTGGGGTTGACCTGGTGGCTGCAAGGCCCCATTCGCTTGCCTGGGGTTGACCTGGTGGCTGCAAGGCCCCATGTGCTTATCTGGGGTTGAACTGGTTGCTGCAAGGCCCCATTCGCTTGCCTGGGGTTGACCTGGTGGCTGCAAGGCCCCGTTCACTTGCCTGGGGTTGACCTGGTGCCCGGACTTGCTGCCGGCCGGGGCTTCATTCCCAAACAACCACTGGGATTGCGGATGCAGGACCTGCACAACCGCCAGGGGCTTCAGACTCCATCAAGTGCCCACCACACCCAGGCTTAAGCCTCCAAGGAGTGCCCCGCCACACCTCGGCCAGAACCCATTCACTTGCCTGGGGTTGACCTGGTGGATGCAGGCCCCATAGGCTTGCACGCGGTTGACCTGTTGGCTGCAAGGCCCCATTAGCTTCCCTGGGCTTGACCTGGTGGCTGCAAGGCCCCATGTGCTTACCTGGGGTTGAACTGGTTGCTGCAATGCCCCATTTGCTTCCCTGGGTTTGACCTGGTGGCTGCAAGTCCCCATGTGCTTACCTGGGGTTGAACTGGTTGCTGCAAGGCCCCATTTGCTTCCCTGGGGTTGACCTGGTGGCTGCAAGGCCCCTTTCGCTTCCCTGCGGTTGACCTGGTGGATGCAAGGCCCCATTCCCTTGCCTGGGGTTGACCTGGTGGCTCCAAGGCCGCATTCGGTTGCCTGGGGTTGACCTGGTGGCTGCAAAGCCCCTTTCGCTTCCCTGGGGTTGACCTGGTTGCTGCAAGGCCCCATTAGCTTCCTTGGGCTTGACCTGGTGGCTGCAAGGCCCCATGTGCTTACCTGGGGTGGAACTGGTTGCTGCAAGGCCCCATTTCCTTCCCTGGGGTTGACCTGGTGGCTGCAAGGCCCCTTTCGCTTCCCTGTGGTGGACCTGGTGGCTGCAAGGCCCCATTAGCTTCCCTGGGGTTGATCTGGTGGCTGCCAGGCCCCATGTGATTCCCCGGGGTTGAACTGGTTGCTGCAAGGCCCCATTCGCTTCCCTGGGTTTGACCTGGTGCATGCAAGGCCCCATTTGCTTCCCTGGGGTTAACCTGTTGGCTGCAAGGCCCCATTAGCTTCCCTGGGCTTGACCTGGTGGCTGCAAGGCCCCATGTGCTTACCTGGGGTTGAACTGGTTGCTGCAAGGCCCCATTTGCTTCCCTGGGGTTGACCTGGTGGCTGCAAGGCCCCTTTCGCTTCCCTGCGGTTGACCTGGTGGATGCAAGGCCCCATTCACTTGCCTGGGGTTGACCTGGTGGCTCCAAGGCCGCATTCGCTTGCCTGGGGTTGACCTGGTGGCTGCAAGGCCCCATGTGCTTATCTGGGGTTGAACTGGTTGCTGCAAGGCCCCTTTCGCTTCCCTGGGGTTGACCTGGTAGCTGCAAGGCCACATTCCCTTGCCTGGGGTTGACCTGGTGGCTGCAAGGCCCCATTCGCTTCCCTGGGGTTGACCTGGTAGCTGCAAGGCCCCATTCCCTTGCTGGGGTTGACCTGGTGCCCTGACTTGCTGCCGGCCGGGGCTTCATTCCCAAACAGCCACTGGGATTGCGGATGCAGGACCTGCACAATCGCCAGGGGCTTAAGACTCCATCAAGTGCCCCCCACACCCAGGCTTAAGCCTCCAAGGAGTGCCCCACCACACCTCGGCCAGAACCCATTCACTTGCCTGGGGTTGACCTGGTGGATGCAGGCCCCACAGGCTTGCACGGGGTTGACCTGTTGGCTGCAAGGCCCCATTAGCTTCCCTGGGCTTGACCTGGTGGCTGCAAGGCCCCATGTGCTTACCTGGGGTTGAACTGGTTGCTGCAAGGCCCCATTTGCTTCCCTGGGGTTGACCTGGTGGCTGCAAGGCCCCTTTAGCTTCCCTGCGGTTGACCTGGTGGATGCAAGGCCCCATTCCCTTGCCTGGGGTTGACCTGATGGCTCCAAGGCCGCATTCGCTTGCCTGGAGTTGACCTGGTGGCTGAAAGGCCCCATTCGCTTTCCTGGGGTTGACCTGGTGGCTGCAAAGCCCCATGTGCTTATCTGGGTTTGAACTGGTTGCTGCAAGGCCGCTTTCGCTTCCCTGGGGTTGACCTGGTAGCTGCAAGGCCCCATTCCCTTGCCGGGGGTTGACCTGGTGCCTGCAAGGCTGCATTCGCTTGCCTGGGGTTGACCTGGTGGCTCCAAAGCCCCATTCGCTTGCTTGGGGTTGACCTGGTGGCTGCAAGGCCCCATTCACTTGCCTGGGGTTGACCTGGTGGCTGCAAGGCCCCATGTTCTTATCTGGGGTTGACCTGGTGGCTGCAAGGCCCCATGTCCTTACCTGGGGTTGAACTGGTTGCTGCAAGGCCCCATTTGCTTCCCTGGGGTTGACATGGTGGCTGCAAGGCCCCTTTCGCTTTCCTGGGGTTGACCTGGTAGCTGCAAGGCCCCATTCCCTTGCATGGGGTTGACCTGGTGGCTCCAAGTTCGCATTCGCTTGCTTGGGGTTGACCTGGTGGCTGCAAGGCCCCATTCGCTTGCCTGGGGTTGACCTGGTGGCTGCAGGGCCCCATTAGCTTCCCTGGGCTTGACCTGGTGGCTGCAAGGCCCCATTTGCTTCCCTGGGGTTTGACCTGGTGGCTGCAAGGCCCCATTTGCTTCCCTGGGGTTGACCTGGTGGCTGCAGGGCCCCATTAGCTTCCCTGGGCTTGACCTGGTGGCTGCAAGGCCCCATGTCCTTACCTGGGGTTGAAGTGGTTGCTGCAAGGCCCCATTTGCTTCCCTGGGGTTGACCTGGTGGCTGCAAGGCCCCTTTCGCTTCCCTGGGATTGACCTGGTAGCTGCAAGGCCCCATTCCCTTGCCTGGGGTTGACCTGGTGGCTCCAAGGCCGAATTCGCTTGCCTGGGGTTGATCTGGTGGCTGCAAGGCCCCATGTGCTTATCTGGGGTTGAACTGGTTGCTGCAAGGCCCCATTCGCTTCCGTGGGTTTGACCTGGTGGCTGCAAGGCCCCATTCGCTTGCCTGGGGTTGGCCTGGTGGCTGCAAGGCCCCATGTGCTTATCTGGGGTTGAACTGGTTGCTGCACGGCCCCTTTCGCTTCCCCGGGGTTGATCTGGTAGCTGCAAGGCCCCATTCCCTTGCCTGGGGTTGACCTGGTGGCTGCAAGGCCGCATTCGCTTGTCTGGGGTTGACCTGGTGGCTGCAAGGCCCCATTCACTTGCCTGGGCTTGTCCTGGTGGCTGCAAGGCCCCTTGTGCTTATCTGGGGTTGACCTGGTGGCTGCAAGGCCCCATGTCCTTACCTGGGGTTGAAATGGTTGCTGCAAGGCCCCATTTGCTTCCCTGGGGTTCACCTGGTGGCTGCAAGGCCCCTTTCGCTTCCCTGGGGTTGAGTTGGTAGCTGAAAGGCCCCATTCCCTTGCCTGGGGTTGACCTGGTGGCTCCAAGGCCGCATTCGCTTGCCTGGGGTTGACCTGGTGGCTGCAAGGCCCCATTCGCTTGCCTGGGGTTGACCTGGTGGCTGCAAGGCCCCATGTGCTTATCTGGGGTTGAACTGGTTCCTGCACGGCCCCATTCGCTTCCCTGGGGTTGACGTGGCGGCTGCAAGGCCCCTTTCGCTTCCCTGGGGTTGACCTGGTGCCCGGACTTTCTGCCGGCCGGCGCTTCATTCCCTAACAACCACTGGGATTGCGGATGCAGGACCTGCACAACCGCCAGGGGCTTAAGACTCCATCAAGTGCCCCCCACACCCAGGCTTAAGCCTCCAAGGAGTGCCCCCCCACACCTCGCCCAGAACCCATTCACTACCTTGGGTTGACCTGGTGGATGCAGGCCCCATAGGCTTGCACGGGGTTGACCTGTTGGCTGCAAGGCCCCATTTGCTTCCCTGGGCTTGACCTGGTGGCTGAAAGGCCCCATTCCCTTGCCTGGGGTTGACCTGGTGGCTCCAAGGCCGCATTCGCTTGCCTGGGGTTGACCTGGTGGCTGCAAGGCCCCATTCGCTTGCCTGGGGTTGACTTGGTGGCTGCAAGGCCCCATGTGCTTATCTGGGGTTGAACTGGTTGCTGCAAGGCCCCATTCGCTTCCCTGGGCTTGACCTGGTGGCTGCAAGGCGCCTTTCGCTTCCCTGGGGTTGACCTGGTAGCTACAAGGCCCCATTCCCTTGCCTGGGGTTGACCTGGTGGCTCCAAGGCCGCATTCGCTTGCCTGGGGTTGACCTGGTGGCTGCAAGGCCCCATTCGCTTGCCTGGGGTGGACCTGGTGGCTGCAAGGCCCCATGTGCTTATCTGGGGTTGAACTGGTTGCTGCAAGGCCCCATTCGCTTCCCTGGGGTTGACCTGGTGGCTGCAAGGCCCCGTTCACTTGCCTGGGGTTGACCTGGTGCCCGGACTTGCTGCCGGCCGGGGCTTCATTCCCAAACAACCACTGGGATTGCGGATGCAGGACCTGCACAACCGCCAGGGGCTTCAGACTCCATCAAGTGCCCACCACACCCAGGCTTAAGCCTCCAAGGAGTGCCCCGCCACACTTCGGCAAGAACCCATTCACTTGCCTGGGGTTGACCTGGTGGATGCAGGCCCCATAGGCTTCCACGCGGTTGACCTGTTGCCTGCAAGGCCCCATTAGCTTCCCTGGGCTTGACCTGGTGGCTGCAAGGCCCCATGTGCTTACCTGGGGTTGAACGGGTTGCTGCAATGCCCCATTTGCTTCCCTGGGGTTGACCTGGTGGCTGCAAGTCCCCATGTGCTTACCTGGGGTTGAACTGGTTGCTGCAAGGCCCCATTTGCTTCCCTGGGGTTGACCTGGTGGCTGAAAGGCCCCTTTCGCTTCCCTGCGGTTGACCTGGTGGATGCAAGGCCCCATTCCCTTCCCTGGGGTTGACCTGGTGGCTCCAAGGCCGCATTCGCTTGCCTGGGGTTGACCTGGTGGCTGCAAGGCCCCTTTCGCTTGATTGGGGTTGGCCTGGTGGATGCAAGGCCGCATTTGCTTGCCTGGGGTTGACCTGGTGGCTGCAAGGCCCCATTCACTTGCCTGGGCTTGACCTGGTGGCTGCAAGGCCCCATGTGCTTATCTGGGGTTGACCTGGTGGCTGCAAGGCCCCATGTGCTCTACCTGGGGTTGAACTGGTTGCTGCAAGGCCCCATTTGCTTCCCTGGGGTTGACCTGGTGGCTGCAGGGCCCCATTAGCTTCCCTGGGCTTGACCTGGTGGCTGCAAGGCCCCATTTGCTTCCCTGGGGTTTGACCTGGTGGCTGCAAGGACCCATTTGCTTCCCTGGGGTTGACCTGGTGGCTGCAGGGCCCCATTAGCTTCCCTGGGCTTGACCTGGTGGCTGCAAGGCCCCATGTCCTTACCTGGGGTTGAACTGGTTGCTGCAAGGCCCCATTTGCTTCCCTGGGGTTGACCTGGTGGCTGCAAGGCCCCTTTCGCTTCCCTGGGATTGACCTGGTAGCTGCAAGGCCCCATTCCCTTGCCTGGGGTTGACCTGGTGGCTCCAAGGCCGAATTCGCTTGCCTGGGGTTGATCTGGTGGCTGCAAGGCCCCATTCGCTTGCCTGGGGTTGACCTGGTGGCTGCAAGGCCCCATGTGCTTATCTGGGGTTGAACTGGTTGCTGCAAGGCCCCATTCGCTTCCCTGGGCTTGACCTGGTGGCTGCAAGGCCCCTTTCGCTTCCCTGGGGTTGACCTGGTAGCTGCAAGGCCCCATTCCCTTGCCTGGGGTTGACCTGGTGGCTCCAAGGCCGCATTCGCTTGCCTGGGGTTGACCTGGTGGCTGCAAGGCCCCATTCGCTTGCCTGGGGTGGACCTGGTGGCTGCAAGGCCCCATGTGCTTATCTGGGGTTGAACTGGTTGCTGCAAGGCCCCATTCGCTTCCCTGGGGTTGACCTGGTGGCTGCAAGGCCCCGTTCACTTGCCTGGGGTTGACCTGGTGCCCGGACTTGCTGCCGGCCGGGGCTTCATTCCCAAACAACCACTGGGATTGCGGATGCAGGACCTGCACAACCGCCAGGGGCTTCAGACTCCATCAAGTGCCCACCACACCCAGGCTTAAGCCTCCAAGGAGTGCCCCGCCACACCTCGGCCAGAACCCATTCCCTTGCCTGGGGTTGACCTGGTGGATGCAGGCCCCATAGGCTTGCACGCGGTTGACCTGTTGGCTGCAAGGCCTCATTAGCTTCCCTGGGCTTGACCTGGTGGCTGCAAGGCCCCATGTGCTTACCTGGGGTTGAACTGGTTGCTGCAATGCCCCATTTGCTTCCCTGGGGTTGACCTGGTGGCTGCAAGTCCCCATGTGCTTACCTGGGGTTGAACTGGTTGCTGCAAGGCCCCATTTGCTTCCCTGGGGTTGACCTGGTGGCTGCAAGGCCCCTTTCGCTTCCCTGCGGTTGACCTGGTGGATGCAAGGCCCCATTCCCTTGCCTGGGGTTGACCTGGTGGCTCCAAGGCCGCATTCGCTTGCCTGGGGTTGACCTGGTGGCTGCAAGGCCCCTTTCGCTTCCCTGGGGTTGACCTGGTGGCTGCAAGGCCCCATTAGCTTCCTTGGGCTTGACCTGGTGGCTGCAAGACCCCATGTGCTTACCTGGGGTGGAACTGGTTGCTGCAAGACCCCATTTCCTTCCCTGGGGTTGACCTGGTGGCTGCAAGGCCCCTTTCGCTTCCCTGTGGTGGACCTGGTGGCTGCAAGGCCCCATTAGCTTCCCTGGGGTTGATCTGGTGGCTGCCAGGCCCCATGTGATTCCCCGGGGTTGAACTGGGTGCTGCAAGGCCCCATTCGCTTCCCTGGGTTTGACCTGGTGCATGCAAGGCCCCATTTGCTTCCCTGCGGTTAACCTGTTGGCTGCAAGGCCCCATTAGCTTCCCTGGGCTTGACCTGGTGGCTGCAAGGCCCCATGTGCTTACCTGGGGTTGAACTGGTTGCTGCAAGGCCCCATTTGCTTCCCTGGGGTTGACCTGGTGGCTGCAAGGCCCCTTTCGCTTCCCTGCGGTTGACCTGGTGGATGCAAGGCCCCATTCCCTTGGCTGGGGTTGACCTGGTGGCTCCAAGGCCGCATTCGCTTGCCTGGGGTTGACCTGGTGGCTGCAAGGCCCCATGTGCTTATCTGGGGTTGAACTGGTTGCTGCAAAGCCCCTTTCGCTTCCCTGGGGTTGACCTGGTAGCTGCAAGGCCACATTCCCTTGCCTGGGGTTGACCTGGTGGCTGCAAGGCCGCATTCGCTTGCCTGGGGTTGACCTGGTGGCTGCAAGGCCCCATGTGCTTATCTGGTGTTGACCTGGTAGCTGCAAGGCCCCATGTGCTTACCTGGGGTTGAACTGGTTGCTGCAAGGCCCCATTTGCTTCCCTGGGGTTGACCTGGTGGCTGCAAGGCCCCTTTCGCTTCCCTGCGGTTGACCTGGTGGATGCAAGGCCCCATTCCCTTGCCTGGGGTTGACCTGGTGGCTGCAAGGCCTCATTCGCTTGACTGGGGTTGACCTGGTGGCTGCAAGGCCCCATGTGCTTATCTGGGGTTGAACTGGTGGCTGCAAGGCCCCATTCGCTTCCCTGGGTTTGACCTGGTGGCTGCAAGGCCCCGTTCACTTGCCTGGGCTTGACCTGGTCCCCGGACTTGCTGCCGGCCGGGGCTTCATTCCCAAACACCACTGGGATTGCGGATGCAGGACCTGAACAACCGCCAGGGGCTTAAGACTCCATCAAGTGCCCCAAAAACCCAGTCTTAAGCCTCGAAAGAGTGCCCCGCCACACCGCGGCCAGAACCCATTCACTTGCCTGGGTTTGACCTGGTGGATGCAGGCCCCATAGGCTTGCACGGGGTTGACCTCTTGGCTGCCAGGCCCCATTAGCTTCCCTGGGCTTGACCTGGTGGCTGCAAGGCCCCATGTGCTTACCTGGGGTTGAAGTGGTTGCTGCAAGGCCCCATTTGCTTCCCTGGGGTTGACCTGGTGGCTGCAAGGCCCCTTTCGCTTCCCTGCGGTTGACCTGGTGGATACAAGGCCCCATTCCCTTGCCTGGGGTTGACCTGGTGGCTCCAAGGCCGCATTCGCTTGCCTGGGGTTGACCTGGTGGCTGCAAGGCCCCATTCGCTTGCCTGGGGTTGACCTGGTGGCTGCAAGGCCCATGTGCTTATCTGGGGTTGAACTGGTTGCTGCAAGGCCCCTTTCGCTTCCCTGGGGTTGACCTGGTAGCTGCAAGGCCCCGTTCACTTGATTGGGGTTGGCCTGGTGGATGCAAGGCCGCATTTGCTTGCCTGGGGTTGACCTGGTGGCTGCAAGGCCCCATTCACTTGCCTGGGCTTGACCTGGTGGCTGCAAGGCCCCATGTGCTTATCTGGGGTTGACCTGGTGGCTGCAAGGCCCCATGTGCTCTACCTGGGGTTGAACTGGTTGCTGCAAGGCCCCATTTGCTTCCCTGGGGTTGACCTGGTGGCTGCAAGGCCCCTTTCGCTTCCCTGGGGTTGACCTGGTAGCTGCAAGGCCCCATTCCCTTGCCTGGGGTTGACCTGGTGGCTCCAAGGCCGCATTCGCTTGCCTGCGGTTGACCTGGTGGATGCAAGGCCCCATTCACTTGCATCGGGTTGACCTGGTGGCTGCAAGGCCCCATGTGCTTATCTGGGGTTGAACTGGTTGCTGCAAGGCCCCATTCGCTTTCCTGGGTTTGACCTTGTGTCTGCAAGGCCCCGTTCACTTGCCTGGGGTTGACCTGGTGCCCGGACTTGCTGCCGGCCGGGGCTTCATTCCCAAACAACCACTGGGATTGCGGATGCACGACCTGCACAACCGCCAGGGGCTTAAGACTCCATCAAGTGCCCCCCACACCCAGGCTTAAGCCTCGAAGGAGTGCCCCGCCACACCTCGCCCAGAACCCATTCACTTGCCTGGGGTTGACCTGGTGGATGCAGGCCCCATGTGCTTGTCTGGGGTTGAACTGGTTGCTGCAAGGCCCCATTCGCTTCCCTGGGTTTGACCTGGTGGCTGCAAGGCCCCATGTGCTTACCTGGGGTTGAACTGGTTGCTGCAAGGCCCCATTTGCTTCCCTGGGGTTGACCTGGTGGCTGCAAGGCCCCATTCGCTTCCCTGGGGTTGACCTGGTAGCTGCAAGGCCCCATTCCCTTGCTGGGGTTGACCTGGTGCCCTGACTTGCTGCCGGCCGGGGCTTCATTCCCAAACAACCACTGGGATTGCGGATGCAGGACCTGCACAATCGCCAGGAGCTTAAGACTCCATCAAGTGCCCCCCACACCCAGGCTTAAGCCTCCAAGGAGTGCCCCGCCACACCTCGGCCAGAACCCATTCACTTGCCTGGGGTTGACCTGGTGGATGCAGGCCCCACAGGCTTGCACGGGGTTGACCTGTTGGCTGCAAGGCCCCATTTGCTTCCCTGGGATTGACCTGGTGGCTGCAAGGCCCCATTAGCTTCCCTGGGCTTGACCTGGTGGCTGCAAGGCCCCATGTGCTTATCTGGGGTTGAACTGGTGGCTGCAAGGCCCCACGTCCTTACCTGGGGTTGAACTGGTTGCTGCAAGGCCCCATTTGCTTCCCTGGGGTTGACCTGGTGGCTGCAAGGCCCCTTTCGCTTCCCTGGGGTTGACCTGGTGGCTGCAAGGCCCCATTCCCTTGCCTGGGGTTGACCTGGTGGCGCCAAGGCCGCATTCGCTTGCCTGGAGTTGACCTGGTGGCTGCAAGGCCCCATTCGCTTGCCTGGGGTTGGCCTGGTGGCTGCAAGGCCCCATGTGCTTATCTGGGGTTGAACTGGTTCCTGCACGGCCCCATTCGCTTCCCTGGGGTTGACG
Organism: Crocodylus siamensis; assembly: GCF_052110815.1. Classification (NCBI taxonomy): domain Eukaryota; kingdom Metazoa; phylum Chordata; order Crocodylia; family Crocodylidae; genus Crocodylus; species Crocodylus siamensis. Next base: position 67,174 of record NW_028324429.1, on the reverse strand, counting down.
TGGTGGCTGCAAGGCCCCTTTCGCTTCCCTGGGGTTGACGTGGTGCCCGGACTTGCTGCCAGCCGGCGCTTCATTCCCTAACAACCACTGGGATTGCGGATGCAGGACCTGCACAACCGCCAGGGGCTTAAGACTCCATCAAGTGCCCCCCACACCCAGGCTTAAACCTCCAAGGAGTGCCCCCCCACACCTCGCCCAGAACCCATTCACTACCTTGGGTTGACCTGGTGGATGTAGGCCCCATAGGCTTGCACGGGGTTGACCTGTTGGCTGCAAGGCCCCATTTGCTTCCCTGGGCTTGACCTGGTGGCTGAAAGGCCCCATTAGCTTCCCTTGGGTTGATCTGGTGGCTGCAAGGCCCCATTCCCTTGCCTGGGGTTGACCTGGTGGCTCCAAGGCCGCATTCGCTTGCCTGGGGTTGACCTGGTGGCTGCAAGGCCCCATTCGCTTGCCTGGGGTTGACCTGGTGGCTGCAAGGCCCCATGTGCTTATCTGGGGTTGAACTGGTTGCTGCAAGGCCCCATTCGCTTCCCTGGGCTTGACCTGGTGGCTGCAAGGCCCCTTTCGCTTCCCTGGGGTTGACCTGGTAGCTGCAAGGCCCCATTCCCTTGCCTGGGGTTGACCTTGTGGCTCCAAGGCCGCATTCGTTTGCCTGGGGTTGACCTGGTGGCTGCAAGGCCCCATTCGCTTGCCTGGGGTGGACCTGGTGGCTGCAAGGCCCCATGTGCTTATCTGGGGTTGAACTGGTTGCTGCAAGGCCCCATTCGCTTCCCTGGGGTTGACCTAGTGGCTGCAAGGCCCCGTTCACTTGCCTGGGGTTGACCTGCTGCCCGGACTTGCTGCCGGCCGGGGCTTCATTCCCAAACAACCACTGGGATTGCGGATGCAGGACCTGCACAACCGCCAGGGGCTTCAGACTCCATCAAGTGCCCACCACACCCAGGCTTAAGCCTCCAAGGAGTGCCCCGCCACACCTCGGCCAGAACCCATTCACTTGCCTGGGGTTGACCTGGTGGATGCAGGCCCCATAGGCTTGCACGCGGTTGACCTGTTGGCTGCAAGGCCCCATTAGCTTCCCTGGGCTTGACCTGGTGGCTGCAAGGCCCAATGTGCTTACCTGGGGTTGAACTGGTTGCTGCAATGCCCCATTTGCTTCCCTGGGGTTGACCTGGTGGCTGCAAGTCCCCATGTGCTTCCCTGGGGTTGAACTGGTTGCTGCAAGGCCCCATTTGCTTCCCTGGGGTTGACCTGGTGGCTGCAAGGCCCCTTTCGCTTCCCTGCGGTTGACCTGGTGGATGCAAGGCCCCATTCCCTTGCCTGGGGTTGACCTGGTGGCTCCAAGGCCGCATTCGCTTGCCTGGGGTTGACCTGGTGGCTGCAAGGCCCCTTTCGCTTCCCTGGGGTTGAGCTGGTGGCTGCAAGGCCCCATTAGCTTCCTTGGGCTTGACCTGGTGGCTGCAAGGCCCCATGTGCTTACCTGGGGTGGAACTGGTTGCTGCAAGGCCCCATTACCTTCCCTGGGGTTGACCTGGTGGCTGCAAGGCCCCTTTCGCTTCCCTGTGGTGGACCTGGTGGCTGCAAGGCCCCATTAGCTTCCCTGGGGTTGATCTGGCGGCTGCCAGGCCCCATGTGATTCCCCGGGGTTGAACTGGTTGCTGCAAGGCCCCATTCGCTTCCCTGGGTTTGACCTGGTGCATGCAAGGCCCCATTTGCTTCCCTGGGGTTAACCTGTAGGCTGCAAGGCCCCATTAGCTTCCCTGGGCTTGACCTGGTGGCTGCAAGGCCCCATGTGCTTACCTGGGGTTGAACTGGTTGCTGCAAGGCCCCATTTGCTTCCCTGGGGTTGACCTGGTGGCTGCAAGGCCCCTTTCGCTTCCCTGCGGTTGACCTGGTGGATGCAAGGCCCCATTCCCTTGGCTGGGGTTGACCTGGTGGCTCCAAGGCCGCATTCGCTTGCCTGGGGTTGACCTGGTGGCTGCAAGGCCCCATGTGCTTATCTGGGGTTGAACTGGTTGCTGCAAGGCCCCTTTCGCTTCCCTGGGGTTGACCTGGGAGCTGCAAGGCCACATTCCCTTGCCTGGGGTTGACCTGGTGGCTGCAAGGCCGCATTCGCTTGCCTGGGGTTGACCTGGTGGCTGCAAGTCCCCATTCACTTGCCTGGGGTTGACCTGGTGGCTGCAAGGCCCCATGTGCTTATCTGGGGTTGACCTGGTGGCTGCAAGGCCCCATGTGCTTACCTGGGGTTGAACTGGTTGCTGCAAGGTCCCATTTGCTTCCCTGGGGTTGACCTGGTGGCTGCAAGGCCCCTTTCGCTTCCCTGGGGTTGACCTGGTGGCTCCAAGGCTGCATTCGCTTGCCTGGGGTTGACCTGGTGGCTGCAAGGCTCCATTCGCTTCCCTGGGGTTGACCTGGTAGCTGCAAGGCCCCATTCCCTTGCTGGGGTTGACCTGGTGCCCTGACTTGCTGCCGGCCGGGGCTTCATTCCCAAACAACCACTGGGATTGCGGATGCAGGACCTGCACAATCGCCAGGGGCTTAAGACTCCATCAAGTGCCCCCCACACCCAGGCTTAAGCCTCCAAGGAGTGCCCCGCCACACCTCGGCCAGAACCCATTCACTTGCCTGGGGTTGACCTGGTGGATGCAGGCCCCACAGGCTTGCACGGGGTTGACCTGTTGGCTGCAAGGCCCCATTAGTTTCCCTGGGCTTGACCTGGTGGCTGCAAGGCCCCATGTGCTTACCTGGGGTTGAACTGGTTGCTGCAAGGCCCCATTTGCTTCCCTGCGTTTGACCTGGTGGCTGCAAGGCCCCTTTAGCTTCCCTGCGGTTGACCTGGTGGATGCAAGGCCCCATTCCCTTGCCTGGGGTTGACCTGACGGCTCCAAGGCCGCATTCGATTACCTGGAGTTGACCTGGTGGCTGCAAGGCCCCATTCGCTTGCCTGGGGTTGACCTGGTGGCTGCAAGGCCCCATGTGCTTATCTCGGGTTGAACTGGTTGCTGCAAGGCCGCTTTCACTTCCCCGGGGTTGACCTGGTAGATGCAAGGCCCCATTCCCTTGCCTGGGGTTGACCTGGTGGCTGCAAGGCCGCATTCGCTTGCCTGGGTTTGACCTGGTGGCTGCAAGGGCCCATGTCCTTACCTGGGGTTGAACTGGTTGCTGTAAGGCCCCATTTGCTTCCCTGGGGTTGACCTAGTGGCTGCAAGGCCCCTTTCGCTTCCTTGGGGTTGACCTGGTAGCTGCAAGGCCCCATTCCCTTGCCTGGGGCTGACCTGGTGGCTCCAAGGCCGCATTCGCTTGCTTGGGGTTGACCTGGTGGCTGCAAGGCCCCATTCGCTTGCCTGGGGTTGACCTGGTGGCTGCAAGGCCCCATGTGCTTATCTGGGGTTGAACTGGTTGCTGCAAGGCCCCATTCGCTTGCCTGGGGTTGACCTGGTGGCTGCAAGGCCCCGTTCACTTGCCTGGGGTTGACCTGGTGCCCGGACTTGCTGCCGGCCGGGGCTTCATTCCCAAACACCACTGGGATTGCGGATGCAGGAGCTCCACAACCGCCAGGGGCTTAAGACTCCATCAAGTGCCCCAAACACCCAGGCTTAAGCCTCCAAGGAGTGCCCCGCCACACCTCGGCCAGAACCCATTCACTTGCCTGGGGTTGACCTGATGGATGCAGGCCCCATAGGCTTGCACGGGGTTGACCTGTTGGCTGCAAGGCCCCATTAGCTTCCCTCGGCTTGACCTGGTGGCTGCAAGGCCCCATTAGCTTCCCTTGGGTTGATCTGGTGGCTGCAAGGCCCCATTCCCTTGCCTGGGGTTGACCTGGTGGCTCCAAGGCCGCATTCGCTTGCCTGGGGTTGACCTGGTGGCTGCAAGGCGCCATTCGCTTGCCTGGGGTTGACCTGGTGGCTGCAAGGCCCCATTCGCTTGCCTGGGGTTGACCTGGTCGCTGCAAGGCCCCATGTGCTTATCTGGGGTTGAACTGGTTGCTGCAAGGCCCCATTCGCTTCCCTGGGGTTGACCTGGTGGCTGCAAGGCCCCTTTCGCTTCCCTGTGGTTGACCTTGTAGCTGCAAGGCCCCATTCCCTTGCCTGGGGTTGACCTGGTGGCTCCAAGGCCGCATTCGCTTGCCTGGGGTTGACCTGGTGGCTGCAAGGCCCCATTCGCTTGCCTGGGGTTGACCTGGTGGCTGCAAGGCCCCATGTGCTTATCTGGGGTTGAAATGGTTGCTGCAAGGCCCCATTCGCTTCCCTGGGGTTCGACCTGGTGGCTGCAAGGCCCAGTTCACTTGCCTGGGGTTGACCTGGTGGCTGCAAGGCCCCATGTGCTTATCTCGGGTTGAACTGGTTGCTGCAAGGCCGCTTTCACTTCCCCGGGGTTGACCTGGTAGATGCAAGGCCCCATTCCCTTGCCTGGGGTTGACCTGGTGGCTGCAAGGCCGCATTCGCTTGCCTGGGTTTGACCTGGTGGCTGCAAGGGCCCATGTCCTTACCTGGGGTTGAACTGGTTGCTGTAAGGCCCCATTTGCTTCCCTGGGGTTGACCTAGTGGCTGCAAGGCCCCTTTCGCTTCCTTGGGGTTGACCTGGTAGCTGCAAGGCCCCATTCCCTTGCCTGGGGCTGACCTGGTGGCTCCAAGGCCGCATTCGCTTGCTTGGGGTTGACCTGGTGGCTGCAAGGCCCCATTCGCTTGCCTGGGGTTGACCTGGTGGCTGCAAGGCCCCATGTGCTTATCTGGGGTTGAACTGGTTGCTGCAAGGCCCCATTCGCTTGCCTGGGGTTGACCTGGTGGCTGCAAGGCCCCGTTCACTTGCCTGGGGTTGACCTGGTGCCCGGACTTGCTGCCGGCCGGGGCTTCATTCCCAAACACCACTGGGATTGCGGATGCAGGAGCTCCACAACCGCCAGGGGCTTAAGACTCCATCAAGTGCCCCAAACACCCAGGCTTAAGCCTCCAAGGAGTGCCCCGCCACACCTCGGCCAGAACCCATTCACTTGCCTGGGGTTGACCTGATGGATGCAGGCCCCATAGGCTTGCACGGGGTTGACCTGTTGGCTGCAAGGCCCCATTAGCTTCCCTCGGCTTGACCTGGTGGCTGCAAGGCCCCATTAGCTTCCCTTGGGTTGATCTGGTGGCTGCAAGGCCCCATTCCCTTGCCTGGGGTTGACCTGGTGGCTCCAAGGCCGCATTCGCTTGCCTGGGGTTGACCTGGTGGCTGCAAGGCCCCATTCGCTTGCCTGGGGTTGACCTGGTCGCTGCAAGGCCCCATGTGCTTATCTGGGGTTGAACTGGTTGCTGCAAGGCCCCATTCGCTTCCCTGGGGTTGACCTGGTGGCTGCAAGGCCCCTTTCGCTTCCCTGTGGTTGACCTTGTAGCTGCAAGGCCCCATTCCCTTGCCTGGGGTTGACCTGGTGGCTCCAAGGCCGCATTCGCTTGCCTGGGGTTGACCTGGTGGCTGCAAGGCCCCATTCGCTTGCCTGGGGTTGACCTGGTGGCTGCAAGGCCCCATGTGCTTATCTGGGGTTGAAATGGTTGCTGCAAGGCCCCATTCGCTTCCCTGGGGTTCGACCTGGTGGCTGCAAGGCCCAGTTCACTTGCCTGGGGTTGACCTGGTGCCCGGACTTGCTGCCGGACTGGGCTTCATTCCCATTAACAACCACTGGGATTGCGGATGCAGGACCTGCACAACCGCCAGAGGCTTAAGACTCCATCAAGTGCCCCCCACACCCTGGCTTAAGCCTCCAAGGAGTGCCCCCCCACACCTCGGCCAGAACGCATTCACTTGCCTGGGGTTGACCTGGTGAATGCAGGCCCAATAGGCTTGCACGGGCTTGACCTGTTGGCTGCAAGGCCCCATTTGCTTCCCTGGGGTTGACCTGGTGGCTGCAAGGCCCCATTAGCTTCCCTGGGGTTGATCTGGTGGCTGCCAGGCCCCATGTGCTTCCCCGGGGTTGAACTGGTTGCTGCAAGGCCCCTTCCGTTCCTTGGGGTTGACCTGGTAGCTGCAAGGCCCCATTCGCTTCCCTGGGTTTGACCTGGTGCATGCAAGGCCCCCTTTGCTTCCCTGGGGTTAACCTGGCTGCAAGGCCCCATTAGCTTCCCTGGGTTGACCTGGCTGCAAGGCTGCTTACAAGGCTGCAAGGCCCCATTTGCTTTCTGGGGTTGCTGGTGGCTGCAAGGCCCCATTCGCTTCCCTGGGTTGACCTGGTGCAAGGGCTTGCCTGGGGTTGACCTGGTGGCTCCAAGGCCGCATTCGCTTGCCTGGGGTTGACCTGGTGGCCCCATTGCACAACCGCCAGGGGCTTGCCTGGGGTTGACCTGCCACACCTCGCCCAGAACCCATTCACTTGCCTGGGGTTGACCTGGTGGATGCAGGCCCCCCCTGGGCTTGATCTGGGGTGCAAGGCCCCATTCGCTTCCCTGGTGGCTGCAAGGCCCCATTCGCTTACCTGGGGTTGACCTGCTGCAAGGTTGACCTGGTGGCTGCAAGGCCCCATTCGCTTCCCTGGGGTTGACCTGGTGGCTGCAAGGCCCCATTCCTTGCCTGGGGTTGACCTGGTGCCCTGACTTGCTGCCGGCCGGGGCTTCATTCCCAAACAACCACTGGGATTGCGGATGCAGGACCTGCACTCGCCAGGGGCTTAAGACTCCATCAAGTGCCCCCCACACCCAGGCTTAAGCCTCCAAGGAGTGCCCCGCCACACCTCGGCCAGAACCCATTCACTTGCCTGGGGTTGACCTGGTGGATGCAGGCCCCACAGGCTTGCACGGGGTTGACCTGTTGGCTGCAAGGCCCCATTAGCTTCCCTGGGCTTGACCTGGTGGCTGCAAGGCCCCATTGCTTACCTGGGGTTGAACTGGTTGCTGCAAGGCCCCATTTGCTTCCCTGGGGTTGACCTGGTGGCTGCAAGGCCCCTTTCGCTTCCCTGGGGTTGACCTGGTGGCTGCAAGGCCCCATTCCCTTGCCTGGGGTTGACCTGGTGGCTCCAAGGCCGCATTCGCTTCCCTGGGGTTGACCTGGTGGCTGCAAGGCCCCATTCGCTTGCCTGGGGTTGACCTGGTGGCTGCAAGGCCCCATGTGCTTATCTGGGGTTGAACTGGTTGCTGCAAGGCCCCTTTCACTTGCCTGGGGTTGACCTGGTGGCTGCAAGGCCCCATTCGCTTGCCTGGGGTTGACCTGGTGGCTGCAAGGCCGCATTCGCTTGCCTGGGGTTGACCTGGTGGCTGCAAGGCCCCATTCGGGGCTTCATTGACCACTGGGATTGCGGATGCCTGGGCTTGACCTGGTGCCTGCAAGGCCCCATTCGCTTGCCTGGGGTTGACCTGGTGGCTGCAAGGCCCCATTCGCTTGCCTGGGGTTGACCTGGTGGCTGCAAGGCCCCATGTGCTTACCTGGGGTTGACCTGGTGGCTGCAAGGCCCCATTTGCTTCCCTGGGGTTGACCTGGTGGCTGCAAGGCCCCTTTCGCTTCCTTGGGGTTGACCTGGTAGCTGCAAGGCCCCATTCCCTTGCCTGGGGTTGACCTGGTGGCTCCAAGGCCGCATTCGCTTGCCTGGGGTTGACCTGGTGGCTGCAAGGCCCCATTCGCTTGCCTGGGGTTGACCTGGTGGCTGCAAGGCCCCATGTGCTTATCTGGGGTTGAACTGGTTGCTGCAAGGCCCCATTCGCTTGCCTGGGGTTGACCTGGTGGCTGCAAGGCCCCGTTCACTTGCCTGGGGTTGACCTGGTGCCCGGACTTGCTGCCGGCCGGGGCTTCATTCCCAAACACCACTGGGATTGCGGATGCAGGAGCTCCACAACCGCCAGGGGCTTAAGACTCCATCAAGTGCCCCAAACACCCAGGCTTAAGCCTCCAAGGAGTGCCCCGCCACACCTCGGCCAGAACCCATTCACTTGCCTGGGGTTGACCTGATGGATGCAGGCCCCATAGGCTTGCACGGGGTTGACCTGTTGGCTGCAAGGCCCCATTAGCTTCCCTGGGCTTGACCTGGTGGCTGCAAGGCCCCATTAGCTTCCCTGGGGTTGATCTGGTGGCTGCAAGGCCCCATTCCCTTGCCTGGGGTTGACCTGGTGGCTGCAAGGCCGCATTCGCTTCCCTGGGGTTGACCTGGTGGCTGCAAGGCCCCATTTGCTTCCCTGGGGTTAACCTGGTTGGCTGCAAGGCCCCATTAGCTTCCCTGGGCTTGACCTGGTGGCTGCAAGGCCCCATGTGCTTACCTGGGGTTGAACTGGTTGCTGCAAGGCCCCATTTGCTTCCCTGGGGTTGACCTGGTGGCTGCAAGGCCCCTTTCGCTTCCCTGCGGTTGACCTGGTGGCTGCAAGGCCCCATTCCCTTGCCTGGGGTTGACCTGGTGGCTCCAAGGCCGCATTCGCTTGCCTGGGGTTGACCTGGTGGCTGCAAGGCCCCATTCGCTTGCCTGGGGTTGACCTGGTGGCTGCAAGGCCCATGTGCTTATCTGGGGTTGAACTGGTTGCTGCAAGGCCCCATTCGCTTCCCTGGGGTTGACCTGGTAGCTGCAAGGCCCCGTTCACTTGCCTGGGGTTGACCTGGTGGCTGCAAGGCCGGGGCTTCATTCTGGGATTGCGGATGCAGGACCTGCACTTCCGCCAGGGGTTGACTCCATCAAGTGCCCCCCACACCCAGGCTTAAGCCTGGTGCCCTGCAAGGCCCCATTCACTTGCCTGGGGTTGACCTGGTGGCTGCAAGGCCCCATGCTTGCACGGGGTTGACCTGGTTGGCTGCAAGGCCCCATTGCTTCCCTGGGTTGACCTGGTGGCTGCAAGGCCCCATGTGCTTACCTGGGGTTGAACTGGTTGCTGCAAGGCCCCATTTGCTTCCCTGGGGTTGACCTGGTGGCTGCAAGGCCCCTTTCGCTTCCCTGGGGTTGACCTGGTGGCTGCAAGGCCCCATTCCCTTGCCTGGGGTTGACCTGGTGGCTCCAAGGCCGCATTCGCTTGCCTGGGGTTGACCTGGTGGCTGCAAGGCCCCATTCGCTTGCCTGGGGTTGACCTGGTGGCTGCAAGGCCCCGTTCACTTGCCTGGGGTTGACCTGGTGCCCGGACTTGCTGCCGGCCGGGGCTTCATTCCCAAACACCACTGGGATTGCGGATGCAGGAGCTGCACAACCGCCAGGGGCTTAAGACTCCATCAAGTGCCCCAAACACCCAGGCTTAAGCCTCCAAGGAGTGCCCCGCCACACCTCGGCCAGAACCCATTCACTTGCCTGGGGTTGGTGGATGCAGGCCCCATAGGCTTGCACGGGGTTGACCTGTTGGCTGCAAGGCCCCATTAGCTTCCCTGGGCTTGACCTGGTGGCTGCAAGGCCCCATTAGCTTCCCTGGGGTTGATCTGGTGGCTGCAAGGCCCCATTTGCTTCCCTGGGGTTGACCTGGTGGCTGCAAGGCCCCATTCGCTTGCCTGGGGTTGACCTGGTGGCTGCAAGGCCCCATTCCCTTGCCTGGGGTTGACCTGGTGGCTGCAAGGCCCCATGTGCTTATCTGGGGTTGAACTGGTTGCTGCAAGGCCCCATTCGCTTCCCTGGGGTTGACCTGGTGGCTGCAAGGCCCCATTCGCTTCCCTGGGGTTGACCTGGTAGCTGCAAGGCCCCATTCCCTTGCCTGGGGTTGACCTGGTGGCTCCAAGGCCGCAT